>NC_063044.1:68342201-68481594 GCF_018812025.1 Megalobrama amblycephala | reverse complement strand
AAATAAAGAGTGTTTTCAGCAGCTGATGATCCTCAGACTATCAACACTCATTCAGCAAAACATTCAGATCATCAGCTGAGCATCTCACTATAATATATTAAAATATATATTCTGTAGTACTTCATTTGATTTCAATCACTATGGGAAAAACTCACTTCATTTAGTTTTTTTTTCTCCAGAAAACAAGAAAAAATATCTTATGTCATTTTACTTGTAAAAGCATCTGTATTTAAGATTTTTCATATATATATATATATTTAGACTGAAAACAAGACAAAAATACTAAATAAGAAAAGCTTTTTTAGAAGGCAGCTGTCTGACACTGAGATGGTGAACGGGAGCAGATATCTTTCTCGGTGTGAATAGGCTATAACAACAGAAAACTGGTTGCAAAAAATTAGCAGAAGTGGAACAGCTTAGAGTAATTTATTGATTTTAAAAACAACAAGTTTAAAGAAACTTCCCTGTTCAATAAATAATTACAATTAATGATAATTTTCATGATATACAACTCTCTGGTCAAGAGAGATTCTTGGTTGTTGGTTTTATTGATCATTCTTAAAATTCTTAAAATCAGGCAGGATTTATTTGTTGGTTTGACTCTTTAAAGGTCAAACAGAAGAATTCACTATCAAAGGTTGGAAATGACTGCAGTAAAGTATTGGGTGTGAAATTGCCTGGGTTGCCAGATTTGTTTTTATATTCAGTGGTCTGTTGCATGAAGCTAGTTGAAGAAACTCTGAGTTTCAGAGTACGTTTGGAGTTGACAAATCCAGATAAATCCAACCTGGTTTAGATCAGGATCAGATGTTTCACAACGCTCAGTATAAACCTTCTCTGTCAACTCAGGTTTAATCCAGAGTTTGCAAAGCGTGTGCATCTGAAAGAGTGACAAACAGCCAATCACACGGAACAAGGAGAACGTCAGTTTGATACACTTCTCGAGAGAGAGTCGCGCAATTCATGTCTCTTCTGAAGATTAAGAGATTGTTATGAAAAAATATGAAATTAAACACATTTACAAAGCAGAAATAAACACTGATGTAGTGAAAATTTGAGAAAGAAAATATCTGAATAAATCAATGCATGTGAATCAAACAAATACTGAATAATTAATATAGTTTCACAAAAGAGCTCAAAAGTATACATGTAAGATTAATCTTTTTAAAAGATTTATATAATATGCATGTATTATATTTATTTTAATTTCAAAGCAAAGTGTAAAATTGTCAATTACTATAATAGACCTAATTATATAAATATGTCATGAATTATTCATCATTTTAATTTATTTAATATAAATATAATGAATAACAGAAAATGTTGAGCAGTTTTGTCTCTAAAATGTTTTCACTATAAACAGATTTAATTTGGAGATACAGGGGGAGTGGCTTTATTGCATCAGACACATGTCACTTTACTCACAGCTGATTGGTCGAGTTTGGGTTTGTGATCTCTAACCCAGAATAAATCCTGCTCCGGAGCAGGTTAGCCGTGTAGCGCAAGTTACCATAGCAATGAACCCCGCTAAAAACCAATCCACATTCATGAGCCCATGAATTTGCTCAAACTAATCTTGGGTAGAAACTGAAACTTACTTTGTGCAACAGGCCACAGGTGATGAAGAAAGCAACATATTCATTTCAGACCCTCCCCTCAGGATCTTTGTATAGGGTCCCTTTAGCTCAGACAAACAGATTTAAATTTTCAGTTGTACCATGCCACTTAATGGTTTTATATTTTATTGATATTTTAACCTAAACGTGACAATTTCAATCTGGTAAATTGTATAAACGGTCTTTACTCGAGCTATATATAAATATTTAGACTGAAGCTTTAAAGCAGGCAAATTGAGCTTATTCACTGTATTTTACAACTACTTTCCCGCTGACTAGTTGTGTATTTATTCAGATGTAATGACTGAGACAAATCAGACACAATTATTTGTTATAGTTGATGCATAAACTTGGGAAAAGAAGATCCAGGCAGAAGATAAAGTTGAAGAAAAATTATGTATTCATTACAATTCAATTTAGCCTCACACACAAACTTTAATCGATAATGAAAATATTTAATTAAAACCAGAAGGTAAAATACAATCAGAAAGAAGTAGTTAATAGTTAATAATAAAATTTAGAGTACAGTAATTCCAGAGTATTGTATCCAATAGATGAAGATGAAATACCAAAAAGAAAGAACAATAATTAAACATTCGCAGATGAGAGAGAGAAGCAGAAGCCAAGGAGAGCAAAGGAAGAAAAAGCTAAATTATCAACGACTCAGTCCATATTATACCATAAGCATATAGGGAAATTTACTCAGACCTTGTTTTCGTTAATCAGAAAGGTCAATGGATTTATCCGAGACGTCATAGGGGCCTTTCCCTTAAGGGTATTTTGCAAATATTACACTTTCAAATATCAGGAGAAATAATAACAGACATATTTTGACCTGTCACACTGAAACACTTAAAGAATAATTGAACATAACAAGCATACATACTCTGAAATATAAAAGAATAATGACCATAAGAGTACAATAGTGTAAATACTTGAAAATATGAGAATTAATATATATAAAGTAGGAGTACATAAATATATGAAAGCAAAAGTAAAATTGATAAATCATAAGCCATAAATTATTAAAATAAATATGAATAAAATGCATGAATATGAATATTGACCATTTTGGATCCATCATAGTTAACCACTAGTTGTTTTAAGCTCACTCTGGGGTCTGGCCCCCAACATGCATATCCCCAGGAAATGGTATCCATTCTTACTGTTTGTTGTATTGGACTCAGTGCATTCACATGTTTTATGATACATTTAATGTAACTTCAATTATGCCATGTTTAGTGTCTATGGGTTTGTATCGAGAAGATTTAAATGCTTGTGTAATGTGGTATTTCCATACCTGTGCAATACATCAGTATTACAAGATTCTTTTATAGTTCTTCTTCAAAACTCAGCCAGTTAAATCGTCACGTCTACACTGATCGCCCAGAGTCACGTCACATCTCCGCTGATCGCCCAGAGTCACGTCACGTCTCCGCTGATCTTCCAGAGCCACGTCACGTCCCTGGAACCGACCGAGAGCAGAGAGGATTGTTGTCCAGTGTGAACGATCCTCCACTGACTTCAGCATGTGCAACTGGCATTCCGAAACCTCCGCCGACTTCGCACTCAAGCCCGTCGGCCGCTCCGCACTCAAGCTCGCCGGTTGCTACGCACTCAAGCCCGCTGGTTGCTACGCACTCAAACCCGCTGGTTGCTACGCACTCAAGTCCGCCAGTGTCTACGGACAAGATGGCCGCTCCGCCAGTGTCTGCCATCCACAGCGCAAGGATGACCGTGGCTGCCCGAGGCTCCTGACCCACCGTGGTTGCCAGAGGCTCCTGACCCACCGTGGCTGACCGAGGCTCCTGACCCGCCGTGGCTGCCCGAGGCTCCTGACCCACCGTGGTTGCCAGAGGCTCCTGACCCGCCGTGGCTGACCGAGGCTCCTGACCCGCCGTGGCTGACCGAGGCTCCTGACCCACCGTGGCTGCCCGAGGCTCCTGACCCACCGTGGCTGCCCGAGGCTCCTGAACCGCCGTGGTTGCCAGAGGCTCCTGACCCACCGTGGCTGACCGAGGCTCCTGACCCGCCGTGGCTGCCCGAGGCTCCTGACCCACCGTGGCTGCCAGAGGCTCCTGACCCACCGTGGCTGCCAGAGGCTCCTGACCCACCGTGGTTGCCAGAGGCTCCTGACCCACCGTGGCTGCCGAGGCTCCTGACCCGCCGTGGTTGCCAGAGGCTCCTGACCCGCCGTGGCTGCCAGAGGCTCCTGACCCACCGTGGCTGCCAGAGGCTCCTGACCCACCGTGGCTGCCCGAGGCTCCTGACCCACCATGGCTGCCAGAGGCTCCTGACCCACCGTGGCTGCCCAAGGCTCCTGACCCACCGTGGTTGCCAGAGGCTCCTGACCCACCGTGGCTGCCCGAGGCTCCTGACCCGCCGTGGCTGCCAGAGGCTCCTGACCCACCGTGGCTGCCCGAGGCTCCTGACCCACCGTGGCTGCCAGAGGCTCCTGACCCACCGTGGCTGCCCAAGGCTCCTGACCCACCGTGGTTGCCAGAGGCTCCTGACCCACCGTGGCTGCCCGAGGCTCCTGACCCGCCGTGGTTGCCAGAGGCTCCTGACCCACCGTGGCTGCCCGAGGCTCCTGACCCACCGTGGTTGCCAGAGGCTCCTGACCCACCGTGGCTGCCCGAGGCTCCTGACCCACCGTGGCTGCCAGAGGCTCCTGACCCGCCGTGGTTGCCAGAGGCTCCTGACCCACCGTGGCTGCCCGAGGCTCCTGACCCGCCGTGGTTGCCAGAGGCTCCTGACCCACCGTGGTTGCCAGAGGCTCCTGACCCACCGTGGCTGCCAGAGGCTCCTGACCCACCGTGGTTGCCAGAGGCTCCTGACCCACCGTGGCTGCCCGAGGCTCCTGACCCGCCGTGGTTGCCAGAGGCTCCTGACCCACCGTGGCTGCCAGAGGCTCCTGACCCACCGTGGTTGCCAGAGGCTCCTGACCCGCCGTGGCTGCCAGAGGCTCCCGACCTGCCTTGGCGCCTACAGTTCCTGGACCTTCCCTGGAGACCTCCATACCTGTCTGCACAACCAGTATCATCTGCCCGTAGGTCTCCAGGGCACCCCCCCCCCCTCCCCTGTTGTGCCATCCACAGCACATTCTGTCATGCTTCCAGCCATTCCTGGACTCCAATTCCCAGAATCCTCCCTGACAATCACCTGCACTCACTCATCCAATCAGAAATCACTCAAACCCAGCTGTAGCACATTACCCGGACTATATAAGTCAGTCACACACAGCCACACATTGCAAAGTCTTGAGTTTCCTATGGTTGTCATTTCTGAGCTTCTCCCTGTTTGGACTGTTACCCTGGACTCTGATGTTCGCCGCCTGCATAGTTTACATGCATGTTCTTGTTTATCCCTGTCTGCCCCCTGCCTCGACCTCTTGCCTCTCTTTGTTTACCCAGTGTAAATAACCATAAGTGTATTTTTGTTATAGAAAATGTAATTCTCTTGTATTTTGAAATGTATAAAGTGAAATGGTTGACTTCCGGTTTTAAGCCACACGCATTTCCTCTTCCTTTGGAAGCGCATGTGCCCTGGCTAGCGCAGTTTGCAGTATATAGCTTGTTAGCCCAAATACGGCAGTGACTTCGACACGGAGCAGTGATAAACGTTAAATTCATATTTGCAGCCCCTCCACAGAGGCAAAAGGTATATAAATAAGGTTGAGATATGATCATTTTGTTTGATAATGTGTTCGTTTTTGCATCAATGTAAGACAGCAGTATGTGAACAATGGTAGCTAATCAGTCACATGTTTTGTATGCATTTCAGCTCTTACGTTGGTGAACCATTAGTAAAAGTCTAATCCTTGTACGGGGGGCCTGCTACACCCAGTCTGCCGCCTGCCTCGATCCTCTGCCTGTTAACTGGTTTTATGATTCCTGTACTGCCCTTAATGTTGAATAAAATTTGCAGATGGATCTTACCTTGAGTCCCGCTTCGTCACAAGTGAACAAAGTGCAAATAAATACTTTTAAAAAATAAACTGAACTTTCACTACAACTATATTTTTCTAAAATAATTTTTTTTCTAAAATATACTAGCTAAAGTACAATTATTTTAAAGTGTGTTAAAAGATGTATTGTGAAAATATGATGCTAATATACTTTTATATATTTAAAGATAGTACATTTTTGTTAGTATATTTGCAATGTACTATAGAAAAAGGGAATACATTTAAAATACAATAAAGTATACTTTTTTTCACTAGGGTTTACAATCCACAGCTTCACAATTAATAGAGACGGTATGACTAATTCACACACGCAATCACTCTCATTATGTACTGGTTCTGTGCACTTATTTATCTTTATCTGATTTACAACAAGCAGAAATCTGTAAGAAATGTTACTGAACAAAGATACAATAACTGCTGAAAGTGAGCTGTTATGTCAGATCACTCTTTCTGGAGGAAACAATATCCAAGCTTTATTAGTCAAGCATATTTACAGTACAAACCTTGAAAGTGAACTATGGGCAAAAAACAAAACTCATAAACACAATAATCGTTCATTAATAGTAATCGAGGTAAAATGTTCGAATTTCAAGGTTTTGATTTTAGGTCATAATCGGCCAGCCCTAATTTAAGTGTGCAGCTTCTTTCTGCTTCTTTCTGTGGATCCTCTCATGTCTTTTCAGATGTCCTGACACACTGAATCTCTTGTCACAGTGTGAACACTTGTAAGGTTTTTCTCCAGTGTGGATCCTCTCATGTGTTTTCTGATGTGATGAACAACTGAATCTCTTGTCACAGTGTGAACACTTGTAAGGTTTTTCTCCAGTGTGGATCCTCTCATGTTTTTTTAGAGATGATGAACAACTGAATCTCTTGTCACAGTGTAAACACATGTAAGGTTTTTCTCCAGTGTGGATCCTCTCATGTTTTTTCAGAGATGATGAATAAATGAATCTCCTGTCACAGTGTAAACACATGTAAGGTTTTTCTCCAGTGTGAATCCTCTGGTGTTTTTTTAAATCGCCCCCTGTAGTAAAAGTCTTCTCACACTCAAAGCACATGTACTCTCTCACACCAGTGTGTATTTTCTGATGTGCTTGTAAAGTTTGCAGCTGTGAAAAACTCTTTCCACACACAGAACATGAATGTGGTTTCTCCTTCGTATGAACTGTCAGGTGTCTCTTCAGGTGTGATAGATAAAGAAATGTTTTCCCACATTGATCACATCTGAACGGCTTCTCTCCAGTGTGGATCCTCATGTGAACATGAAGACTTTTATTGTATGGGAAATTGTTTCCACATTGTCTGCATACATACGGCTTCTCTCCAGTGTGAATTCTCATGTGATGCTCAAGACTTTGTTTGGTTGTGAAACTCTTTCCACATTGATCACATGTAAACGGCTTCTCTCCAGTATGAACTCTCATGTGACGCTCAAGATATTTAGCCGTGAAACTCTTCCCACACTGAGTGCAGGTTGTAGATTTCTTGGCTCCTCTTTTCTTTAAAAATGTCTTTTTAGTCTTTGAGTGACTCAAAGGTTTTTCTCCAGGTTTGACATGATGTTTCTCCTCCACTTCACTCAGTTCTTCACTTTCCTCCTCCTCTTTAATCATATCTAAAATGGAAGGAAAAATAATAACTTTTATTTTCAGTACATCAAAATAATCCAAAGAGAGAAATATACATATAAACATAAAAGTGAGCCCTGATGTAATAGCAGAAACTAGACAACTTGCTACAAAATATTATCATCACTTTGATGCCTTTTTATAAATTAATGAATGTTAAGTAATGTCCCTGAAACTTTCCATTAATGAGGATAATTGATCTTTAATTATTATTTTAAAAACATTATTGACAAATCCCATGTTTCTGTAGTGAGAACTTAAAGATGGAGTAAGTAGATTTTGAAAAACACCATTTGGAAGTTAGTCCGCCGACACCAACAACAATCGCGTAACCAATCAGCATTAGGGGGCGTGGCTATAACATCGAGAAAAGAGAATGAGTAAGAGAGAGATTTGAGAAGAAAAAAATACAATACAAAAGAGATTCGAGAAGCTTTCCAACGCTGGAGAGCTAAAAAAAAAATTAAATGAAATCATTATTTTGTTGTGCGTCAGCTGTGATAAACAGACATCCACTCTCATTACTTTGTAACAGTGGCCAGATAGAGTTGAGCAGGTAAACCACTTCACACTGACGACTGCTAGAGAATGAGGTGTTTAGCGTCATTGTTAGTGCTCTCGCCTCGCCTGCCAGCAGTGATCGGCCGGGGTTCAAGACCGACTCTGAGCAACACTGGAGTGTGAGTTTTGGAGGCGGAGCAATGAAGAGAGGGGTGGGTTTGTTTGGGTTGATTCTATCAACAATGTCCAATCTACTTATCCCGTCTTGAAATATATTTGAGCAACAGCACAATAATCTAATAATCACTTACTTAGTCATCCTGTTGAGTTTGTATATCTCCCCTTTACAGTATGAGCATTTTCATCTTATCATATCTGATTTTTCTGGGAAATAAATGTCACTATTTTCACTTATGTTAACAATAACATATTAACAATAATAATAATAAGAAGAAATAATACGTATTTCTATAACTTTGTTGTTGAGTTATGGAACAGTGTTTGTCATCGTTTGTAACACATTTTTTGTACAATAAATTATTCAAAGACCATCAACCTGAGAAAGTTACAGAAAGAACAAGCTGAATTCAACATTGCTTAGTTCTGGTGAGTTGTGCTAAACTTCGATTCCGATTTCTTTAGACATTGTTTTTCAAGAAGTAACAGCCAGGATAAACGCACTTGTCCAAACCCAACTTATTGAAACTTTGTTCAATTCCGTCCTTGTAGTTTTTTTTTCTCATTAAAACCAAAGGTGCTCATCAGTGATTGTATATCAAGAGCAAATACATATGTGTGTGCATTTTGTTTTGTGCTTTTAGCAGAAAAATCGCTCGATCTGTGTGAAGACTGCGCATTGTGCACGAGCGCCAAGAGAACTGATAACGGCAACGAGCAAAAACAACTAACGCCAGCAAGAGATCGCCTCTTATTTATCACAGACCAACGAATTTCTTATCGAATGCCTACAATAAGCCTAGCCTACTTTGAGGAAACTATTCAATATTCCACAGAATGAATAGTCTTGTTTTATTTGTTATATCATTATGTCGTTGTATTAGAAACACCCTCGCAGCATTAACATTCTCAACATGAGTCAGGAGAAATTGTGCATCTCTTTAGTTTACAGATTACATTGCAGGAGAATATTTGTTTTAAATGTGAATTATTTGATTTAAAAGTAGACATTTCATGCTTTCTTTAGACCTATGTTTCATGTTTGTGTGATAATTATTCGCTGAGTTTCAGTTCACTTTTAGACGTTTCAGAAAGATTAAAAGACAGATGAAAGCGCATTCTGTTTTTTTTTTTTGTTTTTTTTTTCATTTTACAAAAGCAGTAGGTTTCGTTTTTACTGTGAGCGTGCACAAATAAAAGTAGACCATTTGTAGTTTGTGATGATGTCTTGCACTAATCTTTATCGGCTAAAATGACGGAGTAGGCCTATTTTAAGTTGCAGCTGTCATGAGGAAAAATCCACCAGAAAGCGCTGGCGTGTTCGTCGGCCAGAGGGTCAAAAACATAGTTTCATATTTATGTTTAAATATTAGACCAATTGGCTGGATTTACGAAATAGGAAGAAAACCAAGAAAGTTGGGTGTGAAGGTCATAATTAATTGATAAAATATTGTTGGTGGAACAATATGTTTTAGTTGAACATTATCTGTAGACATACTGGAAACTAGCTGGAACCTTAAAATGATCATTAAAGGTCCCATTCTTCGTGATCCCATGTTTCAAACTTTAGTTAGTGTGTAATGTTGTTGTTAGAGTACAAATAAAATCTGTAAAATTTTAAAGCTCAAAGTTCAATGCCAAGCGAGATATTTTATTTAACAGAAGTCGCCTACATCGAACGGCCAGTTTGGACTACATCCCTCTACTTCCTTCTTTAATGACGTCACTAAAACAGTTTTTTGACTAACCTCCTCCCACAGGAACACACAAGAGTTGCATTTGTAGAGTGTGTTTGTCGCCATGTCGTCGAAACGCTGTTATTTTCATCCCGCAGTCCAATCACTGGGTCTGATTCCGGCTCAAATTGATAGGGTAAAATTAAAGACATGTTTACAATAACACTGAGCGCGTGCATCTCCACGTTATGGTAAGAGGCGTGACCTTTCCGGGCAAGATGCGCTAAACTGCTGTCGAATCACAACACAGGAACCGCTGGCACAATCAGAACTCGTTACGTATTTCTGAAGGAGGGACTTCATAGAACAAGGAAGTCATCAGCCCGTTTTTATGACAGTGGAAACAGCGGTATACAGATAAGTAAATTATGTGAAAAATACTGTGTTTTTTTACACGCGAAACATGAACATGTTATATTGCACACTATAAACACAATCAAAGCTTCAAAAAACCACGAAAAACGGGACCTTTAATACTCTTGTTATACTATTTAAGGTGCTGAAAACTTCCCTTACAAAAATAACCTACAGGAATCCTGCAGGAATATTATGCAGATTTCCTACAGGATTTCCTACAGGATTTTCAGCTCATTTTCCTGAAGGAATACCTGCAGGAATTTTATGAAGGAATACCTGCAGGAATTTTATGAAGGAATACCTGCAGGAATTATATCCCTGCAGGGTTTTAAAATATAATATTCAAAGTTCCTGCAGGACTGTTGTGGATATATATGCAATTATACAGGTCTTCTTATGTCTTCTGTAGGATTAATGCAGGGGGAATAACTTCACAACAAACAATGCATTTTCACAAATTATTTATTGTATTTATTGAAACTGTAAGAGCAGAGCGAAGCAGAGACCAATTCACAGCCAAATGAAGCCTCTACACTGTTTTCCTGAAAAACAAGAAACAAAGAGAAATTTAAAAATTTGTTTGTGTGTGTGTGTGAGAGAGAGAGAGAGAGAGAGAGAGAGAGCATGAGCGTGTTTGTGTGTGTGTGTGAGAGAGAGAGAGAGAGCATGAGCATGTGTGTGTGTGTGTGTGTGTGTGTGTGAGTGAGAGAGAGAGAGAGAGAGAGAGAGAGAGGGAGAGCATGAGTATGTGTGTGTGTGTGTGTGTGTGTGAGAGCATGAGGGTGTGTGAGGTGTGAGAGAGAGAGAGAGAGAGAGAGAGAAAGAGCATGAGCGAGTGTGTTGTGTGTATGACAAATTATTACCTTACTCGTAACTTGTGCTCATCATTTAACTTTTCTCTTAGTGCTGCCCTGATGAACTTTTTTGGAACATCTGGGAACTTTTTTTGTACTGTGTCTGTAAATGCAATTCCACTTATCATATGTGATAACATTATTACAATTTTGCACTATAACTGCAAAATCATGTTTGCGTAAAGAAAAAAGCAGGACATTTTTCTCACCTAGGATCATTACAACTTTGTCCTGGTCAAGAGCTGGCTTTGCCAAAGTGCCTGTGTTAGCATTGCCAGCCCTTCCAGACAGCCCATGTGTGGCCAGTGTCTCTCTCCCAAACACTGCCACTGCCAGATCTTTCACCATGGCAGAACATGATGTGCCCCCCCGTCCACAACTTGTCAGTACAGCTGAACTAATTCCTAGCCCCTGTGTCTGTCAAGAAAAAAAGTTAGGGACACTGTATCTAAAAGCATATAACTTTGACTACATACTGTGCAAAAGTGTTAGGCTTGTTAGATTCTTCAACAAAAAAGTGATATTTTGGTTTAGTGTGCCAGCTGTTTTATAGTCAAGGGGGTGATCATATCAAATGTGTATTTTGTTACAAAAGTAAAATGAAACATGAAGAAGTTAACATGCCTTCTACGACTTCTGTACAACACTTTACGTGAATATAGGCTATATAAACAAACTAATATATTTGTATTCACCTTTTCAGGGGGATTCTTCTGACTTGAATCTTGTGGTTGTTGAGCAACAAGACGAGTGTCCTGGTTCATGCTGCACTTGAGCATTGGAAGAATTTCTTAAAAAATACAAAATAAATGATTACTAACAGACAACCACACTGACTGATAAATTAATATATAGATGAATAGACAGAAATACATGAAGAAAAAAATAATACCTTGTTGCAGAGCTATATTAAGTGCTCTTAGATTCTCATTTTCTTTTTTTAATTTGAGAATTTCTCTCTCAAGTTGAGTTTCTCGGCTTGAATGCTCTTCAGCTTGACTCTCCATGCTGTTAATCTCTTGCATTAACATACTGTCCTTTCGGTGGATGACCTAAAGATGGACACACAATATTAGTGTCATATCGGTGTCATTAATATTTGTTATTTAAATAAGCATAATGAAAAATAAGAGTAGCCATTTAAAAGATGTAGGTATTACTTGATGTTTGACTGGAGGCTCTTGATCAGATGAGGACGTTTTGGAGTGAGATGGGGACTGAGTTGGAGTGTACGTTTTTTTTTTCTTTGCTACTCTTTTTGCATCATTTTGCAAACATGGCTGATTTTTTCTTTTCCCCTCTAGCCTAAACATCCTCCTCCTGAGGGTATCTTTGCTCTCTGAAGGGACAAAAATAAATTAGGAAATACATATCTTCTATATCATGATTAAGTCTTGTTTGCTGAACTTTTACCATCAATATCTATAACTGTGGCTGGGGAACTTTCCTCTTCATAAGCCACATCCACAACATCTCCAGATTCAAACTTTTTTTTTAGTATGTCCTTTTTAGGGACAATATCATAGGTGGGAGGCTCCTCCCTCCATTCCACCAGAACCCATGTTTTGCTCATTTTCTAAATAAATAAATAATTAAATGCATACATATTTACATACATACAATTGAACGAACATGAATACATTTATTCATTAATAATAATAATAATAATATTATATATGTGTGTGTATATATATATATATATATATATATATATATATATATATATATATATCCAAAGGTGTACAAAACTTTAAAGTCTCCTCATTCACATTCATCTGTTGCCTTCAGCTGATTGTATCCATGACAACAGTGTTACCTTAACGCAACCAGGCCAGCCAGCGACTCACGGTCTCGTCCGGTGCAGATAATTTATTTCTAATCTAAGGTAACAAAGATATCAATTATTAGCAAAAAAAAAAAAAAAATAATAATAATGTTTTTTGTTAGCAATAGTTACGGCTTACTTTTTATAGTCATTTATTAAAAAAAGTTTTGATGTAGGCGGTATATGGTAGTTATAGGCTATAATATAATACTGGCCTATAATGTATCGACAGCAAAAAAAAAAAAAGAAAGAAAGAAAAGAAAAACATCTTCATATGTTTTAGTGTTACAAATACACATTATTTTAGAAATGTATAACAAAACAGTAATTTAAAGCATTATAACGATATAATTATATAATAAAAGGCGGACTTACCTTCACGATACAAAGTGACAGTTGATGAATGACGTGCAATGATGTCACGTGAATCGGCTGCGCGAAGCAAGTGAGCGTCAATGAAACACGTCACCTCAGTGAAAAGATTAATTTACCGGTTCTTTATGTAAATTACACGAGCTTCTTTTTCAGGGTGAAAGACAACACTAAGACTTTTACGACCAAACTTTTCTTTTCTTTAAAAAAATAGCCTTCTAAAATAAAATATGTCTTCCAATTAACTAAGTCAATTTTGTCAATACCCAGATTCGTTATTGTAGTCATTTTTAGGAAATGTTCTCATTTGGATTAAGCTATTCGGGTAATGCAAAAAATATATTCTTTATTATATTTACAAAGAAATAACACTAACGTGTTTCTTTTTGAAGGATATGGAGTATAAAGTGTACTTAAATGAAGAGGCACCTGTTCCCGCAGCTACAAAAAGGCGATGGACACAGAATATAATAGGTTGCTGAATGCAAATAACTGTATTTTAGGCAATTTGTTTCTTATTGTACAATTGCATATTGACTTACATTAATCAAATAAGCAAGAAATCTGCTCTTTTTTCTTCTTCAGGAGCAAAAAAGAGAAGATCATACAAGACATGGCTTATTCCCGATATAGTTGAAGTATTTCAGGTTTTAATGTTGCCCTAAAAAACATTTTCAGTGATAAATTCATGGCCATTTGTTGTAGTCAAGAAACCATGTCTAACATGCTCCTGTATGTTTATAATTTCATACTTATAGGAAAACATTTCCAATGATGACAGTGGTGACAATATCAGCAAATCTGACAGGAACTGCCCTGATGCTCATGTGAGAATAGGCTTTTTTAATTTTTTTATTTTTCAAAGTTAATCTTCTTTAGAATTGTGCTTCCTTGTTGTCATACGGTTGGCAATTCTTTGATCCTTTATCAGCCAGAACATTTACAAAATTTAAGTACATGCATAAAACTAGTGGTCCAAGTACCTGTACATGTCTCACAGGGAAACTTTTCTACTGATGAAGAGAATGAGGTCGTCAGCGATGCTGATGGAAACTTTTCAGATGCTGATGTGAGAATGGATTTCTGATATTTTTTTTAATCCAATGCTTTTTGCATACATTTGTAAATATCGGTGTTCATATGGATTTTGTTTTAATGTGCAATAAATGCACAATTTCTGACAGGAAGGCTTTTCTGCTGATGACGAGGGTGATGTTTTTAGTACAGCTGATGAGAACTTTCCACAGACTCATGTGAGAATAAAGTTTAGAATATGTATCTAGTCTATAGCCTCATGCTTTTTTTTTTAAAGCTCACACTTCTTTATGTGTCAGCTTGTAATTAGTGCAATATTTACTTTCTAGATTGTCAGAAACCACAGTGCAGTTTGTGAGGGAAGCACAGAAGAAAGAGAGGAGTGTGCCAGTGAGGAAAAAATATATCCAAATGCCAAAATCACTAATGAAGAATCTCTGCTGTGCATACTTGCCTACAGCCTCAGGCATACAACATCCAAAGTGGCTTTGAGTGACTTGTTAGATCTTATCAATCTCCACTGTCCTGATTCAACCAATGGTGTTCCAGATAGCTTATACAAGTTCATGAAATCCTTTCACTGTGACACTTTTGAAGTCCAGTATATTTGCCCATCCTGCCAACATTTCTTTGGTAGTGAAATCCCCACCCATTGTGCTTCATGCAATGGTACCCCAGGGGACATGGAAAACTTAATCAAATCTGGCTCTGTCTTTATCAAATTATCTATTTCAGATCAATTAAGAGGTAAATTTCAAGATACAGATTTTTGTCAGTCTTTGAATTACAAATGGTCAAGGACAAAGCGCAACTCACAAAATGTTGAAGACATATTTGATGGCACTATGTACAAATCGATTGATGCACTGAATGACCCAAAATTGTTGAATATTTCAGTGTCCTGGAATGTTGATGGTGTTCCAATTTTCAAATCTTCTCCTTTTCATATCTGGCCTCTTCAAGTCACAATCAACGAGCTCCCCCCTAATCTGAGGGCAAAGCATGTCATTCTTGGCGGTTTGTGGTTTGGGCCAAAAAAGCCAGAAATGAACTCGTTTCTGCAATCATTTGTTGATGAATTGCGTAGTCTTGAAAACCAAGGGTTACCTTGTCAGTGGAAAGGTGAAAAAACAGTAGTCCATGTATACAGTTTGCTTTGCATTTGTGATTCAGTGGCTCGTTGTGCTGTACAGAATGTCAAACAGTTTAATGGAGAGCATGGTTGTAACTGGTGTTATCAAAAGGGTGAAGTTGTAGAAAAAGGTAATGGGTTTACTAGGGTGTATCCTTTGCAGTCAACAGGGCCAGAGCTGAGATCACACAGAAAACACACTGAAGATGCTCAGCAAGCTGTTGGTTCTGGAACATGCATAAATGGCGTAAAAGGTCCATCTCCTCTAATGCTGCTGATGTTTTTTAATATGGTTTCTGGATTTGCATATGATTATATGCATGGCATATTACTTGGTGTTTGTCGCCAGCTGACTACCCTATGGTTTGACTCCAAATACCATACAGAGCCTTGGTACATTGGAAGAGAAAACGAGCAGATTGAAAGAAGGTTACTTGCCATTAAACCACCTACAAGTATAACAAGACCACCCCGTTCAATTTCTTTGCGTAAATATTGGAAAGCTTCGGAATACAGACACTTTCTCTTATTTTACAGCCTTCCCTGTTTGTTCGGCATTTTACCCAGACAATATCTTGACCATTTACTACTTCTAGTACAGGCTACATACATTCTCCTTCAAGATTCAATTTCCCCCCACGACATTGACAAAGCTGATGGCCTTTTAAAAGCATTTGTGGGCCGTTTTGAGTCTCAGTATGGAAAGTGTCATGTGTCTTATAATGTCCACATACTTGTACATGCAGCAGCATCTGTGAAAAATTGGGGTCCTTTATGGAGTCACAGTGCATTCTTATATGAGTCCCAGAATGGACACCTTCAGAAACTCTTTCATGGCACACAAGCTGTAGCAGAACAAATTGTTAACATGTTTAACCTTTACCAACATGTTCCACGACTCATTGCTGCTGTATTCAGTGATGAACAAACACGGCAAAGCAAAAGCTTTGTTGAAAAAATGTTGGGAGGCACCAATATTGTGACAAAGTGTATTGGTAGTTCTAGCGTGATGTTTCTTGGATGCCCACATGTACGACAGCCAACCCCAAGAGAGTCTCATATCCTTCAAGAGTCAGGTTTTAGTGCAAATAAAGCTTTCAGTTTTTATTCTAGGGCTGTGGTTAATGGCAAGCGAATTCATTCAAAAGGAGCTAAATCTTTATCTAAAAGAATCAACCATGCAATTCAAACCAAACATGGGTCTATAGCATTAGTACGATCATTTATAGACGTAGGCAATGCGCAAGGAGAGGGTCATGCCTTCATTGATGTTATGAAAACAACAAGTAATGACATCAGCAAAGACAGAGAATCAGGGATAACGGCAAAAAGCATTTTAAAAGAAAGAGGGATTGACTCAGTTGAACTTATCAAATGCACAGACATACATTCAACCTGTGTCTACCTCAAGGACCTACCAGGTCTTGCAAATAATTTTTTTTGCATCCAACCAAATAGATGGGAGTTGGATTAAAAACAAAATAGCTGCATCTTCATGTTATAAAAGGTAAAAATGTACAGTATACAGACTCATATCTCTTGAATGTTGACATGTCGTGGATGTTTGCAGAAATGTATAATTTTGAAATGATTTAGAGAAATGTTTTTTTTTTTTAATAATTGCCTATTTATTCTTACTCTTAATTTTTTTAATTTACTTGTTAAGACTCATTGTTTTGTCTCGTTGCTGCCAACAGCCAGAGCATAATATATCCAAAATAGTTCCATGAAATGTACTTGAATCTAATTAAATAAAAATTGTATGAATAAAACTACAGCAACTATCAGAGTTTTATTCTCTAGTCTAGACATAACCTATCCTGAATCCAAAACCTGTAGGGTTTTTTTATATATATTTTTTGACTTATTTATTTTTCATTTACAGGGAAAACTCCTGTAAGCAAACATTTTGTTTCTGCGTGAGGTGCACGGCAGTCCTGCAGGATTTTTTTTAAAATTCCTGTATGATTTTTCACTTGTGCTGTACAGCGCAGTATGTGCAGCAGTATGTGTAGGACATTCCTACATGTTCTAGAATGAACCCTTCAGTACAACAGAAACATGCAACACAAGTAAAAAATCCTGCAGGACTATAATTCCTGCAGGACTGCTGTGCAGTACAAGTGAAAAATCCTGTAGGACTTTATAATTCCTGCAGATTTTAAAAAAAATCCTGCAGGATTTTATAATTCCTGCAGGACTGCTGTGCAGTACAAGTGAAAAATCCTGCAGGATTTTATAATTCCTGCAGGATACCTGCAGAAAAAATGAAAATCCTGCAGGATTCCTGTAGGTTATTTTTGTAAGGGTTTCATGCCCTTAAATTTATCTGAGCATGGGCGGAGTAAAATAATGAAAGTGATCAGCATGATTGATATTAAAAACAGTAAGCACGCGCTGCATTGTGTGTGTATCTGCAGTCTGTGAACTTATATGAAGAAGTTGTCTCCTTTACGCAGGAGCAGAACTGTGTGTTCAAATGCAGTGTTTTTCACCAACGCGAGGCGACAACATAGTCGGCTTTCATTGGCGTCTGTTTGGTGTGTGATATTTTCCCTACCAGTTCATATTTAACTCAGTGAAACTTTCACATACAGCATCTCATTTAATTACGTCAACGCAGCAAATTATGTGATAGGCTACTGGTCACAGAACATAAAAATAACTGCAAATTTACAGTCATAACCTGTGAATTTGTAAAGTCGCCAATGACGACCTCAGCAAAAATATCACTCGCAAATTAATATTTTTAGTCGCCAATGTGACAATTTCAGTCGCAGTCTGGAGCCCTGGCTTAGTTCAGCCAAAAATGAAAATTCTGTCATTAATTATAAGACCCTCATTCATCTTTGGAATAGAAATTAAAATATTTTTGATGAAATCTGATGGCTCAGTGAGGCCTCTAATGCCAGCGAGTTAATTTACACTTTCAGAGCCCAGCATTTTTTTTTTTTTTTTTTTTTTTTTTGCTGCACGAAAGGTATTCTCAATATGTGTTTTTGTGTTTGTGAAACGTCATCAGTCGCTATTAAAAATAGTTATGAAGAGCTTAAATATTATTAGAAATGTATTTTATGAAACGTCTTCATGAAAATAAAATTGGCCTTGTTTCAGTCTAGAAATGCACTGGAGCTAAAGCCATATTCTATTTCAAATCTGAAGATCATTTTGAGAAAACATCTAAAATGCTAACTGATGTTTATTGTCATTCAGTGTCTCTATTGTTTTGTGGTGCAAACTGCCCCATTCAGTTTCAGTCTCTCCTGCACACATTCACAGCTCTCCGGCTTGGTTATGGCTCGAATTATAATTCTTTTGTCATTATTGAAATTACTGATGACTCTCTATTCACACTGTTTTTTGTTTCTTCTCACTTCACCTTCTTTCAAACATTCAAATGAGCTTTACTATTCAAACAGCTGCATAAGGGCTAGCTAGCATGTTAGCTTAGCACCCCATCAAAACACGACAATTTATGAGATTAAAACCATGTTTTTGCTCCAAATTAACTCACTCTAATGCAAGTCGAGTGTTTCAGAATAATAGAGTTACTTCAGAATAATAAATGAGACAGAAAATACATTTTTTATAGTATTCTGCACAGTGATACAGGCTATGTTGATTAGCATCGTGTTATAAATATACACTATACTATACTAAATATACTCTAATATACTCTCCTTCTGCATGTTATTATGAAAGGGATTTCTGTCATATAATTAATGAAAGTCTCACTCTCTGACTTTCTGCTCGAGGGTGCCCTCTGGCTTCCAGTATGAATGAAAGTGCTCCATAATGCTCACATCGCCTCATTAAAGAGTAAAAATTTAATAAATATTACTCCTCTATGTAGAAATTTTACGAAACATATGAGAATATATAAATATTTCTCCAAATGTACACACTTTTGAACTAAAAGCCACGAGGAACATTGTTTAGTCAATCGCTTTCATGAAGACCGTCAGTTTTTTTTATCATTGGATGCAGCTGAGGTTCATAATTCATATTAAAATATTGACTCACTTGGTGTTTCATTTTCATAACTTTCAAGACATTACTGTCATTATAAGATTTTCAGACTAAAACAAAGTCAAATACTGAAACTTCAAGTTTAGACCTTTTAAAGGATGTAGTTAGTTGATTTTATTACAATCTTTTACACTAAAACTAACTCTGAACTAATGTAAACAAAGAACAAATTAGTGCACCAACATTCTAGCAGGTTAAAATAATATTAGTTTGATCTGATGTTGACAATTAATATGAACATTTCTTAAACCTCCCTTTACTGACCATTTGTTGATAACAAACATTTGTACTCATTTCAGTTTGACTGTTTATCTAAATGTACAGAAGTGTTTGAATCTTTCTAACATGAATGTTGTTCAGCATCATGAATGAATGAAGAATAAACACCAACCTCTTTGTTCTTCAGTATCTTCAGTGTGTTTCATTCTGCAGGGTTCTGGATCACTCATGTTCTCACTGTCCTCTTTAATAAACTCAGTCTTTGCAGATTTCAGCTCCTCCTGATGCTCGTCTGATGGGAATATTCCAGCATTTATTGGGGAATTGCAGTGGGAGGAGCTTCACTGATGATGTGATTGCAGTGGGAGGAGCTTCACTGATGATGTGCTCGCGATGGGAGGAGCTGATCTGCCAAAATCAAACATATATCAGTTTGAGTTTGTTTTATAATAAATGACACTTGTAAGCATTTATGTAGGTCTGTCTATTTATTGTAAAGTAACTGATGCTAATTCGAAAATTATATTTATTGCTAATCCTAACATTATTCTGTGTCTTTATTCAACAGTCAGATATGAAGAAATACAAAAAATACAAGTAATGTAATGTCACTTCTTGCTATTATAAATAATGGTAAGAAAAACAGTTTAAAGTTTAAAGCATAAAGTCCATTGACAGCAATGAAATGAGCTTTAAGTGTCAATTTACAGCAGATCTGAAGACATCAGCATAATAAATGAGGTGAAAACAGGAACTATTGACACGAAATAAAGAGTGTTTTCAACTGTTTTCAACAGCTAACCTGTTTACAGCAGCGACGCATTGTAGGATTGGTGGATGCCAACCACTGTAAACATGAAGACGCACTGTGGACGTGTTTCCGTTTATTCAAGTCTGGTGGCAGTCATGGCGAGTCAATGCGAGAGCAAGACGAGTTTCTCAAAGTGGAAATATGCTCATTATTTCACTTTAGTTGAGCATAAAGACAAAAACCTTTTAGTCAAATGTAAGCTGTGTCTTTCTGGTTCGAAGGTCCTATCTACTGCGATAAACAGCAACTCCAATCTGTCGAAGCACCGCCAGAAACGTTATTCATTTAAGCCATTAGTTGACTAATCACATTTAGATTAATGTAATTTCTTAAATACTGGAGAGAATAAACTATAATAATGATCTTAATATAGGATAGCGCACGCATAAAGCTTGCCATAAAGAACCGGCAAAATTAATGATTATGAATGTGACCAAAACAGCAAGGAGACATTTAATTGTTTATTAATAAAGTAATGTTTTCTGAATCAGTGTCGGCTGCGAAGATGAAGTTGACATTGCTGACTCTCATCATCTCCTAAGAGTCCTCCTGACTCCAGCATACTGGACACGCTTAGAGAGAATTGCACATTTCATTCGGATTAGGCTACATAATCAGAGTAGCCTATTTCTTTTCGTTTTTAGATATTTCAAACTTTCTATAGATATATTTCTCATGTATGTGAGGCAAGCAGCCGCTGAGTTTCGGTTCTGTAGCCTATAAGTCGCGCTCCAGTTCACGCGCCAGTGATCGCGCCCGCGCCTGCCATATTGTCTGCTATATTTGCTTCTTTTTTATTAAATCCATGCAATTGGCTGATGAAACATTGATTAAAATTAAGATACAATTTTTTTACGAAACGAAATTCACTTTAAAGAAAGGCTTTCTACAAAACAAAACTTAATGAAGTGTTTAAAATCATGTCTGACCCACTCCATGTCTCCCAATATATTGCGCATCTTATGATGCATCAAACTCATGCTTTTCACTTTTCATAATCAAGTAAATGAATTTAAAACATAACATATTTAAACATAAATATGAAACTACATTTTCTTTAATGGCTACCAACACGTACTATACAGTACAGAGAAATTTCATAAGCAAGAGCGGATCATGAGTCACGAGACGGATCAAGAATAATTTATTCCCAGCTAACACAATTACGTTGTGACGACGTAACTGGACCAGACCATATTCGTTGTAGCGACGTTCCAAATAACGTTCTAGGGACGTAACTTTGTGATTCCCATATTCGTCGTGGCGACGTTATAGCAGTACGTCGCTGGAATGTGACAGTAACGTCTCAACTACCAAACTGGCACGTTGTAAAAACGTAACTGGATCGGCTCATATTAGTTGCAACGACGTCCCGAATAACGTTCCAGCGACGTAACTTTGTGATTCCCATATTCGTTGTGGCGACGTTTTAGTGGTACGTTGCTGGAACGTAACAGGTACGTCCTAAAGACCAAAATACCAAAATACCACCTCGACCTTTATCTTAACTCTGCTTCTCACCTTTACTCCGGGGAATGGAGATGTGCTCCGTCCATGACCTTGAAATCCATGCAGAACTGATAAACACTTCATTTTCTGCTATAAAACCTTATAAATTCTAATTGTTATAGGGAATTGTGTTGCTTTGGTTAATACATTTGCAGATCAAAATATGTAATGGAAACCAATAGAAACCCTCATTAAATTCTGATAGAAAATGGCTAGAAACACACTGCATCCATGAAATCATCAGCATTGTTACTTTGTACAATTACTAAGCCAATACATTTGAACATTACCATGTAACCATGTTTTAACCATGTAAAGTGTTAACACATGAATTCATAAATTGAACACATTCATAGATCAAACAATACAATCAATAAATAAATGTAACAGTGATTAATATGTTTTATTCTTTTAATTGACAAAGTGTTTTATCATTAGATGGGTATAGTTAAATAATGATTTTATCAATTATATTTATAGATACTCTTATGATTACTACTATCCATAATTTGGCACAAAAATGACAAAGATATGAAAAAGATTCAGCAGATATCTATTACTTTATTTGCAAAAAAATATATTTTAAACCATTTCCTAAGTGTCCTATATGAGGCAGCTGCTACAAATATACTGAGGTAATGTGCTTTAATACTGCTTTACTGACAGACAATATCACAATTATCAAAGATATACAGTCCTTGAGCTTCTCAAAAGCTAAAAAAATTCAGAAGATGACATTCAAAAAGAATAAAAGATATGTATAAAGAACAATATAAAGATTTTTTTAGCATTTCTTCAAATAATAGTTTGGCCCACCTAAAAATACATGTACAGTTTTTGTTCAAGAAAATGAACATGCGGACTTTCTCAGGAAGTAATTTGAGATCTTTCATTACCGTGTCCTCAGCTGTGTATAACACTCTTTCCAACAGTGTTGCAGAGGTAGATGATGGAGAGCTGTGAGAGAAGAGGAAGAGTGGTCTTTCTCAGGTTCTTCTGAGGCAAGGATAGGAGGATGTCTCTATATGTTCACTTTGGATTTTTGCAAACTGGAAGATAAAAAAATATTTATCGTAGTAGTTATTGTAGTCAGGTTTATTGTTTGTTAGAAAGGTATGAGGAAAGCATCTTTAACTTACATGTTCCTCCTCTTCTTCATCCTGAGCTGCACAGTCACCTCGGTCACCACTGCCATCATCATCCTCCTCTGGCAGCTGAAAAAGAGGATTACATTGCTTTCAAAAGTAAAAATGCAACTTCTAACAGTCTCTCCTACCAAGGCTGCATTTGATGAAAAAATAAAGTAAAATAATAATATTGTGAAGTAAATTTACTTTAATATTCTAAAATAGTTTTCCTATTAACTGTATTCTACTTTAATCTATTTTTAAAAGTAAGTTATTCCTGTGATCAAGGCTGAATTTTCAGCATCATTACTCCAGTCTTCAGTGTCACATGATCCTTCAGAAATCATTCTAATATGATGATTTGATGCTCAAGAACACAACAATATGAAGCAGCACATTTCAAAAGAAATGTTCGAGCATCAATTCAGCATATTAGAATGATCAAAGATCAAGTGGCACTGAAGACTAGAAAAATGATGTCGAAATTTTTCCGTCAAAGGAATAAATTAAATTTTGCAACATCTTCCAAATCTCAATATCTTTGACTGGCAGTGTACATTATTACATTTAGATAATAAACAGTGCACAAATTCTCAAAGAACTTAAATTTTAACGATTACTTCCCTCACTGCTGACTCCTTCAAGCTGGGGACACACTGAACGACAAGCTGAAACATTCTAAGACTGAAATTGACACACTTAAAAACTGTTTCCTTCGACTGAAGTGGATTTAAATACTTACAGATTATAAACAGACTGAACGCAACTGGCTCTAACCTGACGTGTTTGGGCAAGATCAGTTGAAAGTATCAAATTACATTTATAATCTGCCTTACAGTTAAGTGTTACAGTTACAGTTAAGTTACGTTAAGTGTGTCCCTGGCTTTAGTCATTGTTGCAGCCTCCTCAAAAAATATCTTTCTTTACACGAAAGCACGAATAATTTTAAGAAAAATATTTTAAGAAAAAATACAGTAAGGGCATATTTCATGTAGCTTAAATTAATTGCGATTATTAAGTTTTTTTTTTTTTTTTATAGTATTTTGAAATTATTAAAATATCATGTATATTTTGTAAGTTACAACATTATTTGTTTTTATCATGACATGAATTCATGTCGTTCCAAACCTGTCAAGATTTTCGTTCATCTTCAAAACACAAATAAAGATAATTTAATGAAATCTGAGAGCTTTCTGTCCCTCCATTGACAGTCTACACAACTGCCACTTTGATGTTTAAAACAAAAGTTCATACAGATCGTAAATCTAATCTAATGAATTGAGAGGTTTAGTCCAAATTTTCTGAATAAACTCAATCACTTTATATAATGAACAAATTTAATACACAAATGCATATACAAGTACAGTTGAGCTTTCATTTATGTTTGCTAATTAATGTTTATATGTGAATAAGTCTAAACTCAAACTGTATATTGCATTTAGCGAACAAGTCTCTTCAGAAAATTTGGACTAAACTGCTCCATTCATATGGATCACTTTTACGATCTCTTTATGAACTTTTTGAAGTGTCAAAGTGTTAGTTGCATGGTCTGTAAATTGAGGGACAGAAAACTCTCAGATTTCATTTAAATATCTTCACTTATGTTTCGAAGATGAACAACACATTCTTGCATGTTCAGAATGACATAAGGGTGAGTCATTTTTTTTTTCATTTTTGTGTGAACTAACCCTTTAGGCAGGCATACACTGTGTAAGTTTGAACACTCAGTAGTTTGTGGGCCCTTGCATACAAGTTAGTTAACCCGATAATCATGTCAGAGCAGTTGGTACATTGCACGACTGCACTACACAGCTTTTCTTTGTTTTAAAAACAGACTTAAAATTTATCTATTATGGGTCATAATTAGGAGACGATGAGCACATTAAGCTTTGTGCCATGCTGTTTATATTTATCAAGCAGTAAAAATGCCCCTTTCAATGCCCAAAACAAGAAGCTTGCGGATGAGATGATGAGTGGAAGGAGATTTTGGATTGTATTTGATAGTATCGAACAAATTAAAAAAAAAAAAAGCTTTAACCCTCTGGAGACTGAGGCTGATTTGGGGCTTGGAGAAGTTTTGACATGCTCTGACATTTGTGCTTTTTTCAGTTGTTCATAAACATATTAATGGAAAAAGTGTCATTACACTGTATTCAGCACAAACTAGGCTACAATAATATGTGAGGAACATGTATGTACATGTTTGTGTTTTTGAAGGAATAATGTTTATGCGTGGTTATTGAAAAAACAAAAAACTTAAGTCACTGAAATAAGGCCAAAAAAAGTATATTAAATCTGTGTTCACAAGACTTCTGGTTATTGGGGGTTGTAGACTAGAGTTTTTGCTTAAGAATTATGTAAAGATTATGCTGACTACTCTTTCATATAAAACAATAGAGAGATTTAAATTTTGTAAGACACTTTTTGTCAAGAAACACAGTATGCGAGGAGGCGTGAATCTGCATAAATAATGGGCCATTTACACCTGAGAAGACAAAAGAATCACATAATAATGACCTGAAATTACTTGCATATTAATGAGGCCTTTCAGCCAGGTAGGCTGTGAAAAAAACCTCTGTAATCATGTCTCAGCTCATCATAAACAGCAATACTGTGAAATATTATTACAATTTAAAATAATGGTATTCTATTATATTCTTTAAAATATAATGTATTTCTGTGATGCAAAGTGTCTGAACAATTATGTTACCTCTGTGGCATTTCATATAGGCTTTTAGCTTAAAGGCATGCACATTTGGAGAAATATTGATAGATTCTTATATATGTATGTCAAATTTCAATACTTAGAAGTAATATTTATTGTCATCACTATGAGTGCTGGATACTGTGTTTTCAATTCATACTTGCAGCCGGAGGGCGCTCTCTGTGCACATTTAGTCCACAAATTATTCTAATGAAGAAGAGGACATTTCAGGAATGGTGTTTTTAATTCATACTTGCAGCCGGAGGGCGCTCTGTACACCTTTAGGCCACAAATTCATATAAAGAAGAAAAGGAACTAGGAACTAACGGCATGTCTTCTAGAGATCGCTAACCATGGCTTTACCATCCAAATAAACACTTTTCAAGACAATAAATACACGATTGAGACGATGAATGCATGTATTGCCTCTGAATTTGTGTCTGAATAGTGCTGGCTCCGTGGGCGTGGCCGCATTAGCGGGTAATGAGCTGAATCACAGACTTCTGACACGGCTCTCTTTTCATACGGATTACATAAACACAGAATGTTTGTTTTCGATTTGACTTGCACGATTTAAAACCTGACATTTCAACGTTTCTTTAGATGTAAGTGTCATTTTTTTTGTCATTAGTATTCATAAGTTACAGTTCATTTTCTGAGAACTATCAGATTGGACTTCGTTCAGAGGGAGAACGAGAGATCACGCATCATGTTAGTTTTCTTTATTTTACAAAAAGCACAACATTGTGTTTTTACTCTGAGTGTACACAAATAAAAGAAGACATTCTATAGTTTCAATTGATATATTACTTATGTCTCTATGACAAGAAATGACGGAGTATTTTAAGTCTGTTTTGCTGCAATGTGAAAAAAATCCTACAAAACGCGCCGACGCGTTTTCAGACCTCAGGGAGTTAAACATGCCCTTTCAATCCGAATGAAATGTCAATTGGACCCGGCTAATTCATTTCAACTAACGTGATTACATGTGACTTTTTATTCCATCTGTGCTACTAGTCTGATTAAAGTCTGATTAAAGTCTGATTATTAGAGCCCATGTAAACACAGCTAATGTTGCTGCTATAGCTTCAGATTTAAAAAAGTTATAGGGTTGCCAAGCAGCCTATGTGATGTGATTGTGTATAATTTGGGACTATACAATAGCTGCATTTACATGGACCCTAATAACTAATTTGTAATCGGACTAGTTACACAGTCGAATTAAAGGGATAGTTCACCAAAAAATGAAAATTCTATCATCATTTACTCACCCTCAGCTTGTTCCAAAGCTATAAAATAAGATATTTTAAAGAAAGTTTGTTACCAGGCTGCTTTGGGCCAACATTGACTTCCATAGTAGAAAAAAAAAACTATGTAAGTCAATGGTGGTTTTTAACAGAAGAAATTTATACAGCTTTGGAACAAGCTGAGGGTGAGTAAATGATGACAGAATTTTCATTTTTGGGTGAACTATCCCTTTAAGTCACATACAACCATGTAATTCAGAATAAATTTGCCAAATCAGATTTTAAAATTTCATTCTGATTGTAAGGGGTGGTTTAAACCTTTTCTAATCTGTTCGATAGGATATGTAAACACTTGATCAGATTAAAAACTGAAATTTGAAAGTGTTAAAGCATGTGGAATGATGTAGAAATGATGCAGTGACATACAAAACTAACCATTGTTGTTGAATGAATGCAGTGTAATAAATGACTGTTGTCATAAAATTTCAAAATGCTTCTGTTTAGTTTTAAGCATTTTTACTGCTTGATAAATATAAGCAGCCACGGCACATAGCTTCATGTTCTCTGCGTCTCCTAATCAGGATCTGGAATGATAAATATAAAATCTGCTTTTTGAAACAGAAAAGAAGCAATGACAGGATGATGGTTAATATGCACCAACAGTGGGAAAGTCTGTAATTTTGCACAGACAGTGCATTTTAAAATATCAAATCTGATTTCTAAATAAATGTACACATCAACTATATTAAGATTCATCAATCACAATGATTTCATTCTGAATTAAATAAAAAGTGTTAATGTATCAAATAGTAAAATTGCTGACCTCTCGAATTCAGAGTTATTAACATCTCTTTGTCTCTGTGAGTAATTGAATTGTG
Organism: Megalobrama amblycephala; assembly: GCF_018812025.1. Lineage (NCBI taxonomy): Eukaryota > Metazoa > Chordata > Actinopteri > Cypriniformes > Xenocyprididae > Megalobrama > Megalobrama amblycephala. The sequence goes on along the minus strand of NC_063044.1, from coordinate 68,453,867 downwards.
AAATTCAACCATGTGAATTACCAGTTTGTCCTCCTGAGCCTTTTAACGAGAAGGCAGCTTTTATGGGTGGATGCTGATTGACACACCTTTTGACCATGTTCTCACATCCAGGACAACAAAATGATCAAGCAGACCTGAAACACATGACCCATGATTGAAATCAATTTAAATCCATTTAGTCTTACCTAAGTGATATTGGAAAAAGGAGGCATATTTGTTCACCCAGGATACGCTGCTTCTCCTGGAACATGGTGTGCATGATGAATGATCTCTTGATCCTGGACCCGTGCAGTCCACCTGGAGATTATCTGAATGATATGTGGTTGTATACAAAGGGTAGTTAATGACTGAACGTTACATACATACCGATAGCAGCACCATTAGTCCTATTGGTACTGAACAAATCAGAAACGAATTTAATACCCACCCCTGCTTATAATCATTGTTGTCTTGTTGTTGCTACACAGGCTGTCTCTCCTCCAGCTGCTGAAAATAAAAAGTATGTTAGATTTATAGGAATGAATAGACTCACACATGACGTTAACGTTAAACCAGTAAGTGGCGACAAATGAGAATATTTTGTTATAAACAACTCTAAATCATTGATTTGGCTGGTTCATTGTCATTACAAAGAATTTAAGTAAACAAATCGTGAAGTAATTAACCGTATCTGATTAACCGTTTACAGATTTTATTAAATTTTCAATATGGTTCATGTCAGCTTCATGGCGGCCAAGCAGGGTCTAAAATTAACGTCTCGGTTACAAAGGTAACCCTAGTTCCCTGAAGGAGGGAACGGAGACGTACGTCGGACAGACCGACGAATAGGAATCTCGCTAGAGAGGCCAATCTACTTCGAGTGTAACTAAAACGAGCCAATGCACATTGGCGTGCAATCATATGCATCAGCTGCTCGCCTCGCAGCGCGGGTATATAATGAGCAGCAGGTGCATTGCATCTTCAGGTTTTCGCTGAGGAGCCGAACCGGATAGGCGGCAGCATCAGCGGGGTACAGCGACTGTGGCGACGGGACGTACGTCTCCGTTCCCTCCTTCAGGGAACGAGGGTTACCTTTGTAACCGAGACGTTCCCATTCAGTCGGTCACGTTCGACGTACGTCGGACAGACCGACGAATAGGAATCCCTACCAAAGCGCCACAGGAGCTGCCCCCTTCCAGCGCTCTGTTGTAAGCCACCTGAACCCCTTTGCCTGAGGATGGTGGGACAGGGCTAACACAGAGAGTGTCGATCACTGCTGTTCCCCAAAACCCATTCAGTGAGACTATTGGATAACGCTGGGAAAGCGTACCCTTTCGCTGGGAAAGGAACGCTGCAGAAGCCACATCCTTCCCCGAAGGAGTTATGTGGAAAAGTACATATGGACTAACCCTGTAGGGCTGTGCTACATATCGTTAGCCTCATAGCATAATTGCCTAAGTCATTCATTTTCAAATGATACTTAGGCAATTATGCTATGAGGCTAACGATATGGAAGAGCTGGGGTGACTCCAACCCGATGAAGGGTAGGTTCTCCCAGAGGGAAAGACACAGGCTTCGTTTAGGAGCAACCATGGAACCAACCATATGGGATCCCTGTAGGGTCACACATATGGAACCCAGCCTAAACCCGGTTCTCAAGGATACAACGGAGTATAGGCCTAGCGCCAGACGCTCCACCACGTCGGCTGCCGAAGGGATATCGGAGGACTCGACAGGGTCTGCCTTGTAGGGACTCTCTGGAGAAAAGAAGCGCATGTAGCGCAGCAAGCCAACACTAAGCCGGGGCCTCTCCGTGCCTCTGACCTGTGGCGAGAACACAGGAGGAGACCGGCTCGACACGAAGGCTATAGTATCTAGCGAACGTGTTAGGTGTCGCCCAGCCCGCAGCTCTACAAATGTCTGTCAGCGAGGCGCCACGAGCCAGCGCCCAGGAGGATGCGACACCTCTCGTGGAGTGAGCATGCAACCTGAGCGGGCAGGGCACGCCCTGAGCTTGGTAAGCCAGGGCGATGGCATCCACTATCCAGTGGGCCATCCTCTGCTTGGAGACAGCCTTTCCCTTCTGCTGGCCTCCACAACAGACAAAGCTGAGGTCCTGAGGCTTTGGGTTCTGTCTATGTACAGTCGCAAAGCGCGAACTGGACAGAGCAAAGCCAGGGCTGGGTCTGCCTCCTCCGAGGGCAGCACTTGCAGGCTCACTACCTGGTCCCTGAAGGGAGTGGTAGGAACCTTGGGCACATAGCCAGGCCGGGGTCTCAGTATCACATGGCTGTCACCCGGCCTGAACTCTAGGCACGATTCGTCGACCGAAAACGACTGAAGGTCCCCTACCCTCTTGATGGAGGCCAATGCACCCAGCAGCAAAGTCTTCATAGACAGAATCTTTAAGTCTGCTGATTACAAGGGCTCAAAGGGAGCAATCTGGAGTGCTCTTAGCACCAGAGCAAGGTCCCAAGAGGGTATGGAGGGAGGACGAGGAGGATTTAACTGACTCGCCCCCCTAAGGAGCCTGACGACCAGGTCGTGCTCACCAACAGACTTGCCATCTATGTGGTCGTGATATGCGGAGATAGCAGCAGTATGGACTTTGAGGGTGGAAGGGGACAGCCTATGCTCCAACCCTTGCTGCAAGAGGGAAAGCACGACTCCGATCGAGCATCTTTGGGGGTCTTCTCGGCGAGAAGAACACCACTCGACGAACAGGTTCCACTTCGAGGTGTAAGCACGTCTCGTAGACTGTGCATGTGTCGAAGTGATGGTGTTAAGTACCTCGGGGGGGGGGTAAGTCACCTAGAACCTCCGCGTCCCATCCAGGGACCAGACATGGAGTTTCCAGAGGTCTGGACGCGGGTGCCAAAGAGTGCCCCATCTCTGAGAAAGAAGGTCCTTCCTCAGAGGAATGGGCCAGGGAGGGCTGTTGCAAGGAGTGAAAGTTCTGGGAACCAGGTCTGGTTGGGCCAATAGGGCGCAACTAAGAGGACCTGCTCCTCGTCCTCCCTGACTTTGCACGGGGTCTGTGCAAGTAGGCTCACTGGGGGAAACGCATATTTGCGAAGGCCCCGGGGCCAGCTGAGTGCCAGTGCGTCTGTCCCGAGTGTTACCTCGGACAGGGAGTAAAACAACTGGCAGTAGGAGGTTTCTGGTGAGGCAAACAGGTCTACCTGAGCCTCTCCGAACTCTCTCCAGATCAGCTGGACTACCTGGGGGTGGATTCGCCACTCTCCTGGCAGCTCAGCTCGTGATAGCTCGTCGGCCACATGGTTGAGCACACCAGGGACAAGAATGGCACGAAGCGACCTCAGACGCTTCTGACTCCAGAGGAGGAGATGGCGGGCGAGTTGCGACATGCGACGGGAGCGTAGACCACCTTGACAGTTGATGTACGCAACGGTCACATTTTTACCAGTACATGCTTGTCCTGTAGCGGCCCTTTGAGGCGGCTCAGAGCAAGGCGTACTGCTAGCAACTCGAGGCAGTTGATGTGCCGATGCAGATGGGGGCCCGTCCATACCCCTGACACTGCATGCCCGCTGTACGTGGTGCCCCGGCCGGTGGCCGAGGCATCTGTGAATACCACAGTATGCCGGGACACTTGCTCTAGGGGCACTCCTGCCCGAAGAAACAAAGGGTCCGACCACGGGCTGAAGGCTTGGCGGCACTCCTGATTGATTGCCACCCAGAACGTGCGGCGTTGCCACGCTCATCTCGGGACTCGGCCATGAAGCCAGTGTTGGAGCGGTCTCATATGAAGCAGACCGAGCGGTGTTACTGCCGCTGTGGCCTCTGCAGATTGGCCTCTCTAGTGAGATTCCTATTCGTCGGTCTGTCCGACGTACGTCGAACGTGACCGACTGAATGGGAACAAACACTCTACTACAGTTGCCGTTTAACGAATATAAGTGATTATTCTGCCGTTTATAGCATTAAACAGTTAACATTACATTTAAATAACTAAAATAAAAATATAAAACTGTGTCTCAGATTTTAACGTTAACTAACCTCAGACCGCCTCACGGGGACAGCGCTCGTGCGCACATTAACCAAACGGAATTTATTTATGAAATAAATTTAGAAAACCAAAAACACTGCACTAACATTACTCATCACAAGTGATATTTAGTGTCACATGGGCAAAAACGATGAATAAAAGCAGATTTGTAGGGCTTACCTTTTACTCCGTATCCGTGTGCTGGAAGTCGACTGTTACAAAACAAAATGATGCGCATGCGCAGTACTCAGATTCTCCGAAAGTCCGTTTGACTCGCTTGTTTAAAATTTCGAATTTGTCTCGCGCGTGCCACAACGTATAATATATAAACAAGTCCGTCTTGCGGAAGAACATTGTAGCCGGAGCTACTTCTCTCTGTTTATGTCTATGACAAGTCTCGCAGGTATTTGTGCTACTCCGCAGCGGTTCCTACCAGACTGGTCTAAAATAGTCAGAATATAAACACTTATTATAGGTGTACCATAATGATTCAGGGTAAGACAAAAACACGGTTTGGAAAATGTATTCATGTTGTACATTCCCATTGTATAATTTTTGTAAATTTTGAACACAAAAAGTTACATATCTGGAAACTTATCAGGAGACCAATGGACCACGTCGCTACAACGTTCTCCGTGGGATTAACCAGCGACGTTTCTGGAACATTAGCCAAGATTCTTAAAAAAAAAAAAATGGAACTTTACCACGACGTCCTCACAACGTTGTCGTTCAGTAAACCTCTTTTGTTCACAAATATATGAATAATCACAATTCATTAAGTAAAATGTTAGGTAGTTTTGCTAGCAAATATTTTATGAATATGTAGTAGGCTATTAGGTATATTTCACATATAAATAAAACTACATCGATTCATTTAAAAAGTTTGAATCAATTAAATTTACTCATAATATCCAAATGCCATATTAACAAACATAATGTTGGCTTAATGCAACATCTGGAAAGTTATCAGGAGACCAATGGACCACGTCGCTAAAACGTTCTTCTAACCCTTTAAGCGCAAGTGATTTACATGTTAAGTCAATGCAAAGACACGATTAGACATCCTGCGTTGTGATTCGCGCAAATGACGCGGCGCGGATCGAGCGTTTCGGGCGTTTGACGTGCGAATCGCGCAAATTGAAAAATCTGAACTTTGGCGCAAATTCGCACCGCGTTAGCCAATCAGGAGCTTGCTTTAGTAGTAATGGAGGCAGAAATCCGAAACAATGGAGGACAAAATCATTGTCGCTGTAAGATGCATCTTCATACTTTTATAGAAACAGGAATAAAAATCCCAGCTAACCAAAATACGTGACTGTTACGTAACTGCAACGTAATTTGGTGACCAAACTTTCGTCGTAGTTACGTCGTGGCAACCGGAAAAGTGAAAGGTGCCTATAAGTCGCCACAACGTAACTTTGTGACGTTGCCAGTTAGTAACTGCGACGTCGTGGCAACGTTGTGTATTATAAATTGTGTGTTGGTAATCAGATGGTAATTTTTATATTTATTTATTTTTCTATGGGCGGACATGCAGTGGTTTAACCTAATTTATGTCCTCATTTGCCCAAACTAATTTAAAGGCTATTCCAACAGCTGTGAACGATGAATGCAGACTCAAAATGAATTCAATTCATTTATTTTGAAAAACACACAGAACATGAACAAAACTCCAAATAAAAATAATAAAATACACTCAAACTATAAATAAAAACATATAGCCTACAGCGAAACATAAAATAAAAGCATTCAAGACGTTTTGCACTCAGTATCATTAAAAGCATATGCTATGCTAGCGTAACATTTTGCTAAAACATATATTTCAGACGATCAAGGAAAGATACCATATAATCACAGAGGTAAAAATATTAACAAAAGTACTTAAAGTAGACTGTGGGTAATGTTACTTAACCAATCTGACGCAGTTGTTGAACTTTATTGCAATAAAACTGACGATAAACACGGAGAAATGTCGACCCTGTCCTCTCCAGCGGCTTGAATGTTTTCCCGGTTGCCATGGCAACTCTAACGGCCACCTGCACTAACGTAAACATAACAATAAAAAAAGGTTTTGTGTCTTTCCAAAGTTAACTTTATACATTTTTATAAAAGCCATTTATTCGTTGTCACCTCGGAAAAATAAATTCTTCTCTCAGAAAAATTAACTTTACTCTCTTGTCAACATACTGTGGGCGCGCGCGCACTCCAATTGTGGAGGCGTGCGCTGTATGTCACGTCACTATATATAAAAAGCAGTCATCCATACTCTGACTTGGTGAAAATAAACATTTTTTTTTTCTTAAGGGACATTTCAGTCTTGTGTCTGACGTTTAATTACACATTTTAAATGGCAAATTCTGGTAATAATAACATATAAAGAATGTATAAATGATTGGTAATGAAATTACGAGCACATGACGTTGCCAGTCAGTCATGGAATGACCATTATATTACGAATAGAGTACGTATCTGGAACGTCCTTGGTAATCTTATTCGGTTGTTAAGTCTGACGTCACGCGGCAGCGCTTCCGGGTCCTAATTAACGCTCCATCTTCATACCACAAGAAAACAACAAATGGTGCTAATATACATACACGATGTGGTGTAATGCTACAAAAAAATTATAATCATAACCTTTATCTCCATACCAAAATTCCAGATGGCCAAACAATGATTCATCTTCTATAAATCGTTAAAATATTAATATCTGTGACGCTGCACACGGAGACTGTTGTGTAGACTGTAAGTATTTAAAATGTTTAACTTTTTAAAATGATTGATGTTTAAAATGAATAAATAGCGCTCATAAACGGCCGTCGATGGCATTCTCAAGTGAAACGAGTCGAGGCTTGGACCCGGAAACGGCGTTCCTTACGTCACGACTTTACAAGCGGATAATGTTAGGAGAACGTACTGACGACGTTGTGATAAGGTAATTTGATGGTAGCCTAATATTATTACAGGCATACAACGTTGTAGTTACGTTACTAGTAAGTCATGGAATTACCAATATATTACGAATACAGTATGTTCTTGGTAATCTTATAACGTTAGGAGATCGTACTGACGACGTTGTGAGATGGTAATCTGAAGGTAATGAAATTACTGGCATGCGACGTCGTAGTTACGTCAGTTAGTAAGTCATGACATTACCAAAAACTACGAATACATTACGTAACTGTTACGTTGTGTGTTAGCTGGGATGATCTTGCTTGGAAGAAAGTGAGTGAGGAGGTCGGACAATCTGTTAAATAGTAAAAACGGTCTTTGCTCGAGCCATAGGCAATATTGAGACTACAAGCTTTAAAGCAGGCAAAGTGAGTTTATTCACCGTATTTTACAACTACTTTCCCGCTGACAAGTTGTGTATTTATTCAGAGGAAGTGTGAGTCTGGGACACATAAAGGAGTGGGAGAGCCCCTCTCATGAACTTGGGTAAAGTTGGTTTTATATTCGCACATTCGGACTTCTGATAAATTCAGACATTCCAATAAATGTGCAATAAATTAATGTTTGCGAATTTTAAGCAGGGACATGATATTGAGAACCAACGATTGTCAACTTACAACATTTTTCACAGTCGATCAAAATAGACAAGTATTGTTTTAATGGCATATTTACTTGTGAATGTCCACTGAATGTCCAATGTAGTGTGATTAACAAGGCTATTAAAATACGGATGTCCGAATGTGCGAATATAAAACCAACTTTACCCAAGTCTCTCATGACGCGAATTCGTGTCTGTTGTGAAGTGAATTTCACGCGCGAATGAAGCGAGTAAAGTCAAATTGTTCAAGCGTCCAACTACAGGCGAATAGCGCGATTTATTCACGCAAGTCGCGTCTGGTGTGAACACCCCATTAGCGGTTTGTTATCACCATCGAGGTCAGGCTTCGATGACACTTGATTTAACTGGTCAGACTTCCCAAGATTTAGCGATGTTTCTGCTTTCAGTGTTTTATTAAATAAATTATACACATAATACTTGACCTGAGAATGAGGATTCAGACGAGTGCCGTGACGTCAGCAGCTCTGATTGGCTGAAGGCAGAGAGCAACAAAATCTGACCAAGTTGAAGAGACGTTTGAATTCTGACAAGTTCAACCCCTCGACATATGTAATGTTACTTGTGCTGCTGGTGTGTTGTTTAATATAGATCTGTGTGTGTGATTGTAACATGATTCTGCCAGTGTAAACTTATTATTAAACAGATTTACACATATTTTCAAATTGTAGACTGCACTGCATATATTAAAAAATGGACTTTTAATGCATTAGTCATACATTTGAACACTTTCTGAAATAATTAAGCACAAGTAATAAAATGAATTCCAAGGATGAAGAGGTTGTTTGCAATCACGTGGTTCTGGTGACCCGCGAAATTCAGGTGGAGGGCAAGCAGTGAAAATTATAATGGAAGAGATGGAGAAAAGTCCTTTCTGTGCTGGCTTAGAAAGGTTTAAACAGAAAATCACAACACATGTTGGACGTGATTCTTGTGTTATGAAGAGGAGCAACTTTTTTACTGAATTGAAAGACTTGATTGCCATCGAGGAGGCAGATATAGAGAATGTGAAGCTGCCGTCACGCCGTGTTCAGTTCTAGATTGATTTGTTTATATCGCATTGCCTTTCTGCTGAAGTTATGGCAGTAGGCTATTTTAATTTTCTGTCATGATTGTGAAGAATGTCGCCATTGTTGGTCATTTATGCTGAATCGAGAATTGTAATAGGAACTCACGATATCATTCAGGGAAAAAGACTGGACGGTGTAATAGCTACAATTTTTGCCTTGGTTGAGGAGGTGAGGGAAGATGACTAGCAAATGTAATAATGTCACTAAATAAACCCACTGCCTTTCACTCAAAATAATCACACACTTAGCTGAGTTTTGTATTTGGTTTTTGTGTAATAATTAACATTATGTTTGCGAGTATGACTCACTCCCTTGTGACTATAACTTGCACACAGCCACTTCAAAACTGTTCACAAGCTTCTGTGGGTCTAATTTTGGTTGTCATTTGTTGAAATGAATACAAAAATACAGCATGTCACTGTCTGTCCCCTGATCGTGACCCTCCGATTCTCCTTCGTGGCCATATGGGAAAGTGAATATTTACAAAGACAACATTAAAACTACAGATACATTTACACGCTTCCAACAAATAAATGCATCGACTTCTGTCAGCTTGTTGAACACATTTTATTTGGACATTTTCTACCATATGATGGCTGAAGCAGCAGCAGCGCGTGACTGTTTTCATGGTAACCAGATCAACATTGTGAACAGAATTCCACAAAATTTAAATGAAAACACCAAATTATCATTCAAAAGGATACAATATATTCTGCTCCCTGCAAACGATAGCATAAAGAATATGAATATTTAATCAAGTCAAAAACAAAAGGTAAACAGGTATCCATATTTATTTTGACGCAAAACGCTATAAAAGGCGTCAACTTCAGTCCCTGCTCTCCAGACTCATTCGTGCTGCTGCTGTGACTTCATGTGCAAACAACCTATAAGTAAACTTACTAAAATTTGATACACTACAACTTCAGGATATTAAATAATGTATTTTTAAAAAATACTTTCAGTGCATTGATACAATAATCATTTTCAGCACACAGTGGATGTGCTGTGGTTTCTCTCATGTGTTTTCAGATTTGCTGACTGATTGAATCTCTTGTCACAGTGTGAACACTTGTAAGGTTTTTCTTTAGTGTGGATCCTCTCATGTCTTTTCAGATGTGATGAATCACTGAATCTCTTGTCACAGTGTGAACACTTGTAAGGTTTTTCTCCAGTGTGAATTCTCTGGTGTTTTTTTAAATCGCCCCCTCTAGTAAAAGTCTTCTCACACTCAAAGCACATGTACTCTCTCACACCAGTGTGTATTTTCTGATGTGCTTGTAAATATGACAGCTGTGAAAAACTCTTTCCACACACAGAACATGAATGTGGCTTCTCCTTCATATGAACTGTCAGGTGTGTCTTCAGGTGTGATGCCCTATTAAATGTTTTCCCACACTGATCACATGTGAACGGCTTCTCTCCAGTGTGGATCCTCATGTGAATCTTAAGACTATGTTTGTATGGAAAATTGTTTCCACATTGTCTGCATACATATGGCTTCTCTCCAGTGTGGATCCTCATGTGACGCTCAAGACTTTGTTTGGTTAAAAAACTCGTCCCACACTGATCACATGTGAACGGTCTCTCTCCAGTGTGGATCCTCATGTGACACTCAAGATGTTGTTTGGTTGTGAAACTCTTTCCACACTGATCACATGTGAACGGTCTCTCTCCAGTGTGAGTCTTCATGTGACGCTCAAGACTTTCTTTGGTTGAGAAACTCTTTCCACACTGAGTGCAGGTTGTAGATTTCTTGGCTCTTCTTTTCTTTAAAAATGTCTTTTTAGTCTTTGAGCGACTCAAAGGTTTTTCTCCAGGTTTGTCATGATGTTTCTCCTCCACTTCACTCAGTTCTTCACTCTCCTCCTCCTCTTTAATCATATCTAAAATGGAAGAAAAAAAATATTTTTATTTTCAGTACATCAAAATAATCCAAAGAGAGAAATATACATAAAAGTGAGCCCTGATGTAATAGCAGAAACTAGACAACTGCTATAAAATATTATCATCACTTTGATGCCTCTACTTATGATCTACTTATCCCACCTTGAAATATATTTGAGCAACAGCACAATAATCTAACATAATATAAACATTTAAAAAATATACAACAGTTCTATAATTTTAATACCAATTTTTAGCCCAGTGTTTTTTGCTGCACAAAATGTATTCTTATTATGCGTTCTTGTGTTTGTGAAACGTCATCAGTCGCTAATAAAAATAGTTATGAAGAGTTTAAATATTATTAGAAATGTATTTTATGAAACATTTTCATGAAAATAAAATTAGCCTTGTTTCAGTCTAGAAATGCACTGCAGCTAAAGCCATATTCTATTCTAGATAATTTTGAGAAAACATCTAAAATGCTAACTGATGTTTATTGTCATCCTCTAAGCATCTATTCAGTGTCTCTATTGTTTTGTGGTGCAAACTGCCCCATTCAGTTTCAGTCTCTCCTGCACACATTCACAGCTCTCCGGCTTGGTTATGGCTCGAATTATAATTCTTTTGTCATTATTGTAATTACTGATGACTCTCTGTTCACACCGTTTTTTGTTTCTTCTCACTTCACCTTCTTTCAAACATTCAAATGAGCTTTACTATTCAAACAGCTGCATAAGGGCTAGCTAGCATGTTAGCTTAGCACCCCATCAAAACATGACAGTTTATGAGATTAAAACCATGTTTTTGCTCCAAATTAACTCACTCTAATGCAAGTCGAGTGTTTTAAAACAACCTTCTGTGATCAGAACAAAAAATTATAATATAAAAATATTTCTGCAATGTCATATAATTAATGAAAGTCTCACTCTCTGACTTTCTGCTCAAGGGTGCCCTCTGGCTTCCAGTATGAATGGAACAGACATAATAGCGCTCCATAATGCTCACATCGCCACATTTAAGAGTAAAACATTGAGGTAATTACAAACTGAAGCTTGAGGTAATTACAAACTTTTATACTAAAACTAACTTTAAAACATTAAAACTAAGAACAAATTAGTGCGCCAACATTCTCCAGCAGGTTAAAATATTAGTTTGACCTGATGTTGACAATTAATATGAAAGCTTCTCAAACCTCCCTTTACTGAACATTTGTTGAAAAACATTTGTACTAATTTCAGTTTAACTGTATATCTAAATGTGCAGAAGTGTTTTTGAATCTTTCTAACATGAATGTTGTTCAGCATCATGAATGAATGAAGAATAAACACCAACCTCTTTGTTCTTCAGTATCTTCAGTGTGTTTCATTCTGCAGGGTTCTGGATCACTCATGTTCTCACTGTCCTCTTTAATAAACTCAGTCTTTGCAGATTTCAGCTCTTCCTGATGCTCGTCTGATGGGAATATTCCAGCATTTATTGGAGAATTGATGTGGGAGGAGCTTCACTGATTACGTGTTGCAGTGGGAGGAGCTTAATTGACTGAATCTGCCAAAATCAAACATATATCAGTTTGAGTTTGTTTTAATAATAAATGACACTTGTAAGCATTTATGCATGTCTGTCTGTTTATTGTAAAGTAACTGATGATAATTCGTAAATTATATTTGATTATATTGATGATCCTAACATTATTCTGCTTCTTTATTCAACAGTCAGATATCAAGAAATACAAAAAAAAAAAAAAAAGAATACAAGTAATGTAATGTCACTTCTTGCAATTATAAATAATGGTAAGAAAAACAGTGGAAAGCATACCCTAGTGGAAAAAAGTATACTAAGTATACTTGCAGCAAGACTAATTATTAGTATATTTCAAGTGTGTTACTGATTAGTTAACTTAAAGTGTGCTATTTTGAAACAGTTATATTAAAAGTTATATTAAAACAACTTTAAGTATATTTAGTGTACTTTTGTGTGCTAAATTGGAACAACTTCAAGTATACTTAGTACTAGTACACTTTAAGTATATGCCTGTGTATGGACTAATTACATGCTTGATTAGTGATATTAAAGTCTATTTAATTTGTGTTATACTTTATTTGTGTTATAAGTATACTTTTATGTGTTACAAGTACACTTTATTTGTGATTTAAGTACATTATAAATTAAATATGAATGTCTTCCGAACATGCAAGCAATATACAATGAATAGATTATTTTACAGTAGTACTTTATGCTCAATACCTTTGGCTTACTCCAAATACTAAAAAATACACACTTTGCAGTCAATAACAATACACTTTATTATTTATATTTTGTTTAATATAGTAAACATATAAAGTGGATCACAAATCATCTTTCATCAAAGTTGTCCTAAAACCTTCTTATGACAACTTCGGTAAAGTTGGTTTTATATTCGCACATTCGGACTTCTGATAAATTCAGACTTTCTAATAAATGTGCAATAAATTAATGTTTGAGAATTTTAAGCAGCGACATGATATTTACAACCAACGATTATCAACTTACAACATTTTTCACAGTTGATCAAAATAGGCAATTATTGTTTTAATGGCATATTTACTTGTGAATGTCCACTGAATGTCCAATGTAGTGTGATTAACAAGGCTATTGAATACGGATGTCCAAATGTTCGAATATAAAACCAACTTTGCTGAACTTTTTTGATTCACTTCAAATGTTGACTACTGTACTTTGAATTATATAATCTCACACAATACAGTATTATAATTGTGCTACTATTTAAATACAGTTTAACACATTTTCCCAAAGCTGAATGCATTTGTTTTCAAGACCATTAAAATAAAATGTAACAGCATCACTAATGAAGAGACATATTTCATTGACAAATCCAATGGTTTTTATTTCTTAACATAGATTCAGCAAAACTTACCATGTTTTTCATTAAAGAAAAAAAAATCATTGGACCAATGTTGACCTTTTATACACAAATACAAATTACACATTATATCCGATTTTCTGATGATCTTCTCATGATTGTGTTTGATGGCCGCTTACACAGAGACTGCAGAAACTGGTGAAGAACAGCATCTGTTAACAGAATAGCCTACCAAAGATAGAAGACAGCATGTTCAACTTTTTATTCACGTATTCACCAGTAATATTTCTGAACAGTAAATGCGGATTAGCAGTAGGGAACTGTATCGGTACGGCATGTCGATATTGTTTTTGGTACATAGTCAAGCATACAACACTTTATGAATTAATATCGTACAGAATACGGGCCGATTTGACCAAACATACAAACATGTGCCATAAACCACCACACACAAACTCAAAAAGGAGATATCAAGCCGAAATCTCGCTCTCCGTTTGTTATAGAAAAAAAAAAAGTTTGTTAACTGGTAGACTGCAATTTACCTTCAAATAGCAGCACTTTTCTCCGGTTCTTTCAGGATCGTGTTGGACATTAAATTCCTACCCGGTGTAACAGCCGATTCTGTTCCCTTTGGAATGTGTGTTCCCCCTGCTGACAGCGCATCCGTCATGAAACACCGCTGGATGAACGGAAAGCGAAGAAGGACAAAAAATATTGGCGCTACATTTAAATGTCTTGCACTGTAGCATAATAAAATAATTCTGACAGTCCAGTTTTATTTCTGTAAATTGAATTAATTTTGAACTTGTTCATAGTTTATGTATTACGCATGAATTTAGTTTATTATGCCTGAATTTATTCAGTTGAATTGTGCCTACACAAATTAGCCTATGTCCATGCTGATGTCCAAACTTGATGCCTCATTACTGCCTTTTTATTTTTTAGCTTTATTATTATTGCAACATTTGATTCTGCTCCCTTCAGAATCTGTGTTCCCCTTTACACAAGCACAACTGGATGTACGGGAACCCAGAAGGTTCAAAAAGTATGTCTTTTTTCCCCAAAACTTGAAGGTGGTGGGTTTATGTTGTTTTTTTTTTTTTTTTTTTTTTTTTTTTTTTTTTTTGTGGTTTTTTTTATAAACAAGATTTTCCCATCTGTCAATTCAATCTTTATTCCTTTTCCAATTTAAAACGTATTACTGATTTCAGTGTCATGTTTATTAAGGCTTTGGTTAGTACAGATAAGCCTCTACTGCAGGCCTGTTTGAACCACAGTGAGGTCAGGGGTGATTTTAATGGCAAATTTTATAAGAAAAATAATTTTCAGAGACTGATTTGAGTAGGTTCACCCAAAGTAAAAATTAAGGGGAAAATAAAACTCAAACTCCAAAAACAAAGGCTTCATAATTGAGTCATTTGTATTCATTCTCTGTGGATGAATTGCCCACACATTTTAAGTGGAACCACCACCTGCAGTAATCACAGGCAATCTGTAAAAATAAGAGTAACAATAAACAGTTTTAAAGCAATGGTCCATTCATTATTACTTGATGTATGCTACAAACCATAAATGCTCTTACCCAAATAACCTTTTCAGAGTCAAATGTTTCTGCCTCTCCTCCAGTGTCTTTTAATGTTTCTGTCTCTTCATCAGAGTCTTTAAATGTTTTTGTCTCTCCACAAAAGTGGCACAGTTCACTTAGGTCATCTATGAGGTACAGTACACCACTAATGAAGGTGATGCACACCAAAAAGCACATCAATGGCATTCATGAGTTTAAAGCCATACCAGATTGTCGTTGCAGCATTAAAGCAATCTCCATTCTGAACCATGTTATGTCTTGTGGCTCACTGGAGAAGTCAATTGTAGAATTTTGCAGAATGTGTTCTGCAAACTGAAGTATTAAGACAAATTAACTACCATTTTAATGAACATTTAATATTTTTATATAATGCTATATCACACCTTCAAAGCAAACATGACATGAAACGCCACTCTGAAGAGGGTGAGGTGATTGATTGATTTCATTAGTGCCCTTTGAAATTATACCTATGTTAATTTTGTTAAGAATGTTATATTGCGTCCTTGCATCTTGCATGTGAAAAATATCAAAGAAGGCAATAATGACAACATATAGTTTTATCCATATTTATTTATTCATTTTTATTTCATATCAGGAACAAAATGTAACATAATATCAGTTTCCCTTGTGACAATAATTTGAGGAACTCAAATTTTATCATGTGTACTTTGGAAACAGTGAACATTGTTAATACATTTTGTATACTATATAATAAACATGTCATCTCTGTATTTTTGCAATAATAATAATAAAGCTAAAAAATAAAAAGGCAGTAATGAGGCATCAAGTTTGGACATCAGCATGGACATAAGCTAATTTGTAGCAGGCACAATTCAACTGAATAAATTCAGGCATAATAAACTAAATTCAGGCATAATACATAAACTATGAACAAGTTCAAAATTAATTCAATTTACAGAAATAAAACTGGACTGCCAGATTCATTTTATTATGCTACAGTGCAAGACATTTAAATGTAGCGCCAATATTTTTGTCCTTCTTCGCTTTCCGTTCATCCAGCGGTGTTTCATGACGCATGCGCTGTCAGCAGGGGGAACACACATTCCAAAGGGAACAGAATCGGCTGCCGTCGCCATCTGTCAGTCTGCGATGTCACTTGATTGAACTGGTCAGAATTCCCAACATCGAGCGATGTATTGCGCTTTCATTGTTTTATTAAATAAATTATCCATTGTGACAATATTCACCTGAAAACTTTTCGAAACATCCCCCCCTCTGTTTTTTTTCACAAATCGCACCCTGTATATATATATATATCCTATATTTAATATGGATGCTGGAAGTTGGACAACAGTTGGACGTTTCTTGACCAGTCGCTCTGCTCTTAAGGATCCAGTCATTTGATTCCCTTTATTTTCTCGTCATATTTAATCGTCTTTGCATTAGGATTTAGTTTTAGGCAGTATGGTCCGACAATGTTTACTTTAGCCCGCTGCATTTTGTAGATTATATTGTTTTTCATGCTAATTTTTAATGCCAGAACACTAGCCTGCTATGCCAGCCCATGTAAACGGGCCAAACATACCCATAATTCTTTGCGTTCTGATGACGTTGCCGCCCAGTTGGTCACATGTCTTAGCGATCTCTATACTCGTGAAAAGAATGTGCTTTTGGGTTGAAATTGTCATCATGCTGCACGGATATAATGCAAATGAAACACCCTGTTGATGTTGATTTGAGTTAAATAAGAAGCGAAGTACCGCTGAAACGTGTTGTTTTTGAAATCATGAGGAATGTTGTGGCTCGTGTAAATTAGTCTTCAGACATGCGTGTCAATCTATCGCTTGACTCTTCTTTCTAGGGAAATCACTAACAAAATGCACACAAAAGTGTCCCTGCTCTTTGATATACAAACATAATGAACTTTTTTTTTAACTTTATGAGGAAAAAAATATATGAGGGCAGATTCGAACCACTGATAATTAGTGCACTGCTGAACCTCTGACTCTATTAACAAAAAATCAACCACGATACCATTAGAGAACACCAATACTAATCAAGGATCTATCTATAATATAATATTGGTATTTAATGTGGGGCACAGGGCACCCACCGGCAGAAACAGAAATCAGCGCCTATGACTGACAGGCCCATTATTTTAAAGAGTTTCTCCTAAATCGGCAAGTTAGGAGCTACTTTTAGCCTTAAGATGTTTTGTGAATACGGCCCCAGTAAGAAATGATACTAAACAAAGATACAATAACTGCTGAAAGTGAGCTGTTATGTCAGATCACTCTTTCAATAGGAAACAATATCCCACCTTTATTAGTCAATCAAACCTTGAAAATGATCTGTGGGCAAAAAACAAAAGAAAACCCAGAAACAAAATAATCGTTCATTAATCGTAATTGAGGTAAAATGTTCAATTAATTGAGGTTTTGATTTCAGGTCATAATTGTCCAGCCCTAACTTAAGTGTGCAGCTTCTTTTTGCTGTGGATCTTCTCATGTGTTTTCAGATTTGATGATTGATTGAATCTCTTTTCACAATGTGAACACTTGTAAGGTTTTTCTCCAGTGTGGATCTTCTCATGTTTTTTCAGAGATGATGACACATTGAATCTCTTGTCACAGTGTGAACACTTGTAAGGTTTTTCTCCAGTGTGAATCCTCTGGTGCCGTTTTAAACAGTTTGCTGAAATAAAAATCTTCTCACACTCAAAACACACAAACTCTCTCACACCAGTGTGTATTTTCTCATGTCTATGAAAACTTTGCAGCCATGAAAAACTCTTTCCACACACAGAACATGAATGTGGCTTCTCCTTCGTATGAACTGTCAGGTGTCTCTTCAGAGATAATGCCAATGGAAATGTTTTCCCACATTGATCACATGTGAACAGCTTCTCTCCAGTGTGCATCCTCATGTGAACATCAAGACTTTGTTTGTATGGGAAACTGTTTCCACATTGTCCACATACATATGGCTTCTCTCCAGTGTGAATCTTCATGTGACGCTTAAGATTTTGTTTGTTTGAGAAACTCTTTCTACACTGAGTGCAGGTTGTAGATTTCTTGGTTCTTCTTTCTTTTAGTCTTTGAGCAACTCAAAGGTTTTTCTCCAGGTTTGACATGATGTTTCTCCTCCACTTCACTCAGTTCTTCACTCTCCTCCTCCTCTTTAATCATATCTCAAATGGAAAAAAAAATAACTTTTTCAGTACATCAAAATAATCCAGAGAGAAATACACATATATATAAAAGTGAGCCCTGATGTAATAGCAGAAACTAGACAATATTACCATCACATTGATGCCTTTTTAATGAATGAATATTAAGTAATGTCCCTGAAACTTTCTATGAATAAGGATCATTGATCTTCATTTATTATTTTTAAAACATTATTGACAAATCCCATGTTTCTGTAGTGAGAACTTCAAGATGGAGTAAGTAAATTTTGAAAATCACAGTTTGGAAGTTAGTCCGCCGACACCAACATCAATCGCGTAACCAATCAGCATTAGGGGGCGTGGCTATAACATCAAAGAGAGAGAACGAGTAAGAGGGAGATTTGAGAAGAAGAAAAAACAATACAAAAGAGCTCAAACGAACATCACTAGAATCCTGCATTTATTTTCGAAAAGCTTTCCAGCGGTGAGTAAAAAAATATTAAATTAAATCATTATTTTGTTGTGCGTCAGCTGTGATAAACAGACATCCACTCTCATTACTGTGTAACAGTGGCCAGACAGAGTTGAGCAGGTAAACCACTTCACACTGACGACTGCTAGAGAATGAGGTGTTTAGCGTCATTGTTAGTGCTCTCGCCTCGCCTGCCAGCAGTGATCGGCCGGGGTTCAAGACCGACTCTGAGCAACATTGGAGTGTGAGTTTTGGAGGCGGAGCAATGAAGAGAGGGGTGGGTTTGTTTGGGTTGATTTCTAATATCAACAATGTCCAATCTACTTATCCCATCTTGAAATATATTTGAGCAACAGCACAATAATATAATCTAAACATTTAAAAAATATACAATACTTCTATCATTTTAATACCAATTTTTAGATTGATATTTATTTTACCAAAAGCTTTTTTATTAAAGGCTTACAGACAATAAAAAATATAAAATCATCAAGGAGCCATTGGCTCCTATAATTTTTTTTAATAACCAAACAACAAGGGACTTTTTTTTTAATCACTTACTTTTATATCTCCCCTTTACAGTTTGAGCATTTTTATCTTATCTCTGATTTTTCTGGGAAATAAATGTCACTGTTTTCACTTATGTTAACAATAACATATTAACAATAATAACATTAAATAATACTTATTTCTATAAGTTTGTTGTTGAGTTATGGAACAGTATTTGTCATCGTTTATAACCCATTTTTTGTACAATAAATTATTCAAAGAATAACAACCTGAGAAACTTACAGAAAGAACAAGCAGAATTCAACATTGCTTAGTTCTGGTGAGTTGTGCTAAACTTCGATTACGATTTCTTTAGACATTGTTTTTCAAGAGGTAACAGCCAGGATAAACGCACTTGTCCAAACGCAACTTATTGAAACTTTGTTCAGTTCCGTCCTCATATTTTTTTTTCTCATTAAAACCAAAGGTGCTCATCAGTTATTGTATATCAAGAGCAAATACAAATTTGTGTGCATTTTTGTTTTTGTGCTTTTAGCAGAAAAATCGCTCGATCTGTGTGAAGACTGCGCATTGTGCACGAGCGCCAAGAGAACTGATAACGGCAACGAGCAAAAACAACTAACGCCAGTGAGAGATCGCCTCTTATTTATCACAGACCAACGAATTTCTTATCGAATGCCTACAATAAGCCTAGCCTACTTTGAGGAAACTATTCAATATTCCACAGAATGAATAGTCTTGTTTTATTTGTTATATATCATTATGTCGTTGTATTAGAAACACCCTCGCAGAATTAACATTCTCAACATGAGTCAGGGGAAATTGTGCATCTCTTTAGTTTACAGATTACATTGCAGGAGAATATTTGTTTTAAACGTGAATTATTTGATTTAAAAGTAGACATTTCATGTTTTCTTTAGACCTATGTTTCATGTTTGTGTGATAATTATTCGCTGAGTATCAGTTAACTTTTTAGACGTTTCAGAAAGATTAAAAGACCGATGAAAGCGCATTCTGTTTTTTTGGTTGTTTTTTCATTTTACAAAAGCAGAAGGTTTAGTTTTTACTGTGAGCATGCACAAATAAAAGTAGACCATTTGTAGTTTGTGATGATGTCTTGCACTAATCTTTATCGGCAAAAATGACGGAGTAGGCCTATTTTAAGTTTCAGCTGTCATGAGGAAAAATCCATCAGAAAGCGCCAGCGCGATCGTCGGCCCGAGGGCCAAAAAACATAGTTTCATATTTATGTTTAAATATTAAACTATAATAATATAGTAATATAATAATAATAGTTTTTAAATTTCATTTATGTTGATTATGAAAAGTGAACAGCATGTCTAAGATAGGCTAATATGATGAGCAGTATGTTGGGAGACATGCAGTGGGTCAGACGGGATTTTCACCACTTCATTTTTACCACTTCAAGTTTTGTTTTGAGTAAGCCTTTCTTTAAAGTGAATTTCGTTTTATATAAATAGTATCTTATTTTTAATCAATGTTTATCAACCATTTGCCTGGATTTACTAAATAGGAAGAAAACCAAGAACGTCATAATTAATTGATAAGATATTGTTGGTCGAACAATATGGTTTAGTTGAACATTATTTGTAGACATACTGGAACTTTAAAATGGTCATTAATACTCTTGTTATACTGTTTAAGGTACTGAAGACTTTTATGCCCTTAAATTTATCTGAGCAAGAGCGGAGTAAAATAATGAAAGTGATCAGCATGATTGATATTCAAAACGGTAACGCTGCATTGTACAGAAGAGGATTAGGGCCAAGCAATAATAAAAAAAAAATAAAACCATTTTGAGATTAAAGTTGTTAAATTTCCAGAAAAAAATCGTCAAATTTCGAGAAAAAAGTCGAAATAAAATGTTGAGAATAAAGTCATTAAATTACGAGAAAAAACTTGTTAAATTTCAAGAAAAATGTCGAGATAAAATGTTGAGAAACATTTTATGTTTCTCAACATTTTCTCCTAACATTCTCAACATGTTAGGAGAAAAAAAAATTTAAATTTCGAGAAAAAAGTTGAGATAAAAATGTTGAGAATAAAGTAATTAAATTTCGAGAAAAAAATCGAGATAAAATGTTGAGAATAAAGTCATTAATGTTACGTAGGCAGAGATCCAAGTGCAGCATTTATTTACAGTGAGCATAGTCGTACAGGCAGGGTCAATCAGGAGCAAACAGGAACAGCAAGGGACAGGCAGAATCGTAGTCAGGAAACAGGCAATGGTCAGGCTAGGCAGATATCACTCACAGAACAGTATAACAGGCAAGGGTCAGGACAGGCAGCAACGGGTCAAGAACGGGTAACAGACAGGAACAGTAACAACAGGCAGACAGGATATAAACGCTCGGAAATGACACACAAGGTAATCAAGACTTCGCAAACTGGTGGTGTGAGTGTGAGTCCTTTATAGTCCTGATAATGAGCTGCAGCTGGGTGTGGTGATCAGTGTGGTGTGCTAGGGTGGATGTGGCAACAGGTGATAGGTGGAGTGAGTGCATGTGATTGACAGGGGGGGATGATGGGAAATGTAGTCCGGAACTGACAGGATTCGTGACAATTAAATTGTTTTCGTAATTTAACGACTTTTTTTCTCATAATTTAATGACTTAACCCTTTACAGCACAGCGTTGCCCTCAGGCAACGGAAAGTTTTTTTAAGCCCTATGTTTAGTAAATTTTTCTTTAAATGATAACAACCAATTAGAAAGGTCGAGAAAGTACCAAAGAACAGTTCAGTAAGGTGTTGGAGTCAATATCAAGCACCATTTAAAGGTGGGACGTCCTGTTCTGACACATGGTCACAGGAGCACATGGTGTGAGAAGAAGGCAATATTATTTGCTTTAGTAATCTTATTTAAAACGACATGAACTGTACATAAAAAATATGTGTGTGTGTGTGTGTGTATGAAGGTGTAGAGAAGCCTTTTGTCAGGTTTTATGAAGTTTTTTTTATTTTGCATGTTCAGAAATTCAGTTTTTCTTTTCGTTGCCTCAGGGCAACGTTGTGCGATAAGGGGTACTTTTCGAAGAGGTTTTAGAGAGTACCTCTCATTGGCAACAATGTATTATAAGAAGGGAAGATGCAAGATTCCTGGGTGTGCAGGAACACCCAAAGTGATGTGCAAAAATTGTAACATACACCACTATTTCACAGCAGAGAAGAAGTGCTTTTTGAAGTTTCGTACAGAGTGAAATCGTATTACATGAAGTACATTATATGGCATAGCACACTACATGATACAGACCTATGCATGCATCAAATTCAATATATCAGTGTCTTTCAAGTGTTTTTCCCTTTTTACTTAATGATTTCTTGAAATTTTTTTTTTTTTTAAAAATTGATTTTGATGATAATTTTCTCTATGACTCTGTACCATTGTCGCACAACAGGGCAACGAAAAAATATTTTGGGATTGGGGGAGGGTGGGGGGATTTTTTTTTTTTTAATCAACAAAATGTTCCCAAATGAACCAAAAAATTATGTGGAATATTTTTTTTTTTTCATGTGCCATCAACATGTGTGCAGTAGAGGGTTAATAGCTCAGTGAGGCCTCTAATGCCAGCGAGTTAATTTACACTTTCTGTGTCCAGCGTTTTTTTTTTGCTGCACAAAAGGTATTCTTAATATGCATTCTTGTGTTTGTGAAACGTCATCAGTCTCTAATAAAACGTAGTTATGAAGAGCTTAAATATTATTAGAAATGTATTTTATGAAACATCTTCATGAAAATAAAATTAGCCTTGTTTCAGTCTAGAAATGCACTGCAGCTAAAGCTGAAGATAATTTTGAGAAAACATCTAAAATGCCAACTGATGTTTATTGTCATCCTCTAAGCATCTATTCAGTGTCTCTATTGTTTTGTGGTTCAAACTGCCCCATTCAGTTTCAGTCTCTCCTGCACACATTCACAGCTCTCTCATGAATTCCAAGGATGAATAGGTTGTTTGCAATCACATGGTTCTGGTGACGCGCGAAATTTCGGTGGAGGGCAAGCAGTGAAAATTATTATGGAAGAGATGGAGAAAAGTCCTTTCTGTGCTGGTTTTGAAAGTTTTAAACAGAAAATCACAACATACGTTGGACGTGATTCTTGTGTTATGAAGAGGAGCGACTTTTTTACTGAATTGAAAGACTTGATTGCCATCGAGGAGGTAGATATAGAGAATGTGAAGCTGCCGTCACGCCGTGTTCAGTTCTAGATTGATTTGTTTATATCGCATTGCCTTTCTGCTGAAGTTATGGCAGTATTTTAATTTTTTGTCATGATTGTGAAGAATGTCGCCATTGTTGGTCATTTATGCTGAATCGAGAATTGTAATAGGAACTCACAATATCAATCGGGGAAAAAGACTGGAGGGTGTAACGTTAATACGATTTTAGTCTTGGTTGAGGAGGTGAGGGAAGACGACTAGCAAATGTAATAATGTATTTGGTTTTTGTGTAATAATTAACATTATGTTTGCGAGTATGACTCACTCGCTTGTGAACGATTATAACTTGCACACACCCAAAATTATGTAACTGTTATGTAATTGCAACTTTATCTTGTGACCAAAGTTTCGTCATGGTGACGTAATGTCGTGGCAACCGGAAAAGTGAAAGGTGCCTATACGTCACCACAATGTAACTTTGTGAAGTTGCTAGTTAGTAACTGCGACGTCGTGGCAACGTTGTGTATCAATAGTTGAGTGTTGGTTATCATTTGGTAATTATTATATTTATTTATTTTTCTATGGGCGGACAATTAACCTAATTTATGTCCTATGGGAAAGTGAATATTTACAAAGACAACATTAAAACTACAGTTACATTTACATGCTTCCAACAAATAAATGTCGACTTCTGTCAGCTTGTTAAACATTTATTTTATTTTCTACCATATGATGGCTGAAGCAGCAGTGCGTGACTGTTTTCATGGTAACCACATCAACATTGTGAACGAATTCTACAAAACTGAAGTGAAAACACCAAATTATCATTCAATAGGATAAAATATCTTCTCCTCCCTGCAAATATTTAATCAAGACAAAAACAAAAGGTAAGCAGGTATCCATATTCATTTCAGTATCAGCAGACGCAAAATGCTGTAAAAGGCGTCAACTTTTAAAGTAAAAATAATGAAATAAGTTATAAAAAACGGTATATGTTATGTAAACGATATAAACACCTTCTGGGTTCTCGATTTTAACGATTTGAGCAACCATAAACAACGCAAATCATGCGAATTTTGAGTTTTTGATAGAATTATATAGAAAAATCCCTGCTCTCCAGACTCATTCGTGCTGCTGCTGTGACGTCATGTGCAAACAACCTATAAGTAAACTTACTCAAATTTAACTTGATAAACTACAACTTCAGGATATTAAATAAAGTATTTTTAAAAAAATACTTTCAGTGCATTGATACAATAATCATTTTCAGCACACAGTGGATGTGCTGTGGTTTCTCTCATGTCTTTTCAGAGATGATGACTGACTGAATCTCTTGTCACAGTGTGAACACTTGTAAGGTTTTTCTCCAGTGTGACTCCTCTCATGTCTTTTCAGAGATGATGAACAACTGAATCTCTTGTCACAGTGTGAACACTTGTAAGGTTTTTCTCCAGAGTGAATTCTCTGGTGTTTTTTTAAATCGCCCCCTGTAGTAAAAATCTTCTCACATTCAAAGCACATGAACTCTCTCACACCAGTGTGTATTTTCTGATGTACTTTTAAATGTGCCAGCTGTGAAAAACTCTTTCCACACACAGAACATGAATATGGCTTCACCTTTGTATGAACTGTCAGGTGTGTCTTCAGGTGTGATGCCCTAATAAATGTTTTTCCACATTGATCACATGTGAACGGCTTCTCTCCAGTGTGGATCCTCATGTGAATCTCTAGACTAGAATTGGTTGTGAAACCTTTCCCACACTGATCACATGTGAATGGTTTCTCTCCAGTGTGAGTCTTCATGTGACGCTCAAGATATTTAGTTGTGAAACTCTTTCCACACTGAGTGCAGGTTGTAGATTTCTTGGCTCTTCTTTTCTTTAAAAATGTGTTTTTAGTCTTTGAGCGACTCAAAGGTTTTTCTCCAGGTTTGACGTGATGTTTCTCCTCCACTTCACTCAGTTCTTCACTCTCCTCCTCCTCTTTAATCATATCTAAAATGGAAGAAAAAATAAAATTATTTTCAGTACATCAAAATAATCCAAAGAGAGAAATATACACATATATATAAAAGTGAGCCCTGATGTAATAGCAGAAACTAGACAATATTATCATCACTTTGATGCCTTTTTATAAATTAATGAATGTTAAGTAATGTCCCTGAAACTTTCTATGAATGAGGATCATTGATCTTCAATTATTATTTTAAAAACATTATAGACAAATCCCATGTTTCTGTAGTGAGAACTTCAAGGTGGAGTAAGTAGATTTTGAAAATCACAGTTTGGAAGTTATCTCATTTAATCTCATTCATTTAATTACTTCAACACATCAAATGATGTGATAGGCTACTGGTCACAGAACATGCAAATAACTTCAAATTCATCTGTCATAAAGTGTGAATTTGTATGCAAAAATATCTCTCGCAAATTAACATTTTTAGTCGCCAATGCGACCATTTTAGGCGCAGTCTGGAGCCCTGGCTTAGTTCACATAAAAATTCAAATTCTGTTAATTACCCGTAAGACCCTCTTTCATCTTTGGAATATAAATTAAAATGTTTTTGATGAAATCTGATGGCTCAGTGAGGCCTCTAATGCCAGCGAGTTAATTTACACTTTCAGAGCCCAGCGTTTTTTTGGTGCACAAAAGGTATTCTTAATATGCATTCTTGTGTTTGTAAAACGTCATCAGTCGCTAATAAAAATAGTTATGAAGAGCTTAAATATTATTAAAAATGTATTTTATGAAACATCTTTATGAAAATAAAATTAGCCTTGTTTCAGTCTAGAAATGCACTGCAGCTAAAGCCATATTCTGTTTCAAATCTGAAGATCATTTTGAGAAAACATCTAAAATGCTAACTGATGTTTATTGTCATCCTCTAAGCATCTATTCAGTGTCTCTATTGTTTTGTGGTGCAAACTGCCCCATTCAGTTTCAGTCTCTCCTGCACACATTCACAGCTCTCCGGCTTGGTTATGGCTCTAATTATAATTCTTTTGTCATTATTGTAATTACTGATGACTCTCTATTCACACTGTTTTTTTTGTTTCTTCTCACTTCACCTTCTTTCAAACATTCAAATGAGCTTTACTATTCAAACAGCTGCATAAGGGCTAGCTAGCATGTTAGCTTAGCACACCATCAAAACACGACAATTTATGAGATTAAAACCATGTTTTTGCTCCAAATTAACTCACTATAATGCAAGTCGAGTGTTTAATGAAAGTCTCACTCTCTGACTTTCTGCTCGAGGGTGCCCTCTGGCTTCCAGTATGAATGAAAGTGCTCCATAATGCTCACATTGCCACATTTAAGAGTAAAAATTGAATAAATATTACTCCTCTCTAAAGAAATTTGACGTAAACATATGAGAATATATAAATATTTCTCTAAATGTACACACTTTTGAACAAAAAGCCACATGACATTGTTTAGTCTATTAGTTTCATGACGACTAATTTTTTATCATTGGATGCAGCTGAGGTTCATAATTTATATTAAAATATTGACTCACTTGATGTTTCATTTTCATAACTTTCAAGACATTACTGTCACTATAAGATTTTCAGAATAAAACAGAAGTTATACTGAAGCTTGAGGTAATTACAATCTTTTACACTAAAACTAACTTTAAAACATTAAAACAAAGAACAAATTAGTGCACCAACATTCTCCAGCAGGTTAAAATAATATTAGTTTGATCTGATGTTGACAATTAATATGAAAGTTCCTCAAACCTCCCTTTACTGACCATTTGTTGAAAACAAACATTTGTACCATTTCAGTTTGACTGTTTATCTAACTGTGCAGAAGTGTTTGAATCTTTCTAACATGAATGTTGTTCAGCATCATGAATGAATGAAGAATAAACACCAACCTCTTTGTTCTTCAGTATCTTCAGTGTGTTTCATTCTGCAGGGTTCTGGATCACTCATGTTCTCACTGTCCTCTTTAATAAACTCAGTCTTTGCAGATTTAAGCTCTTCCTGATGCTCTGATGGGAATATTCCAGCATTTATTGGGGAATTGCAGTGGGAGGAGCTTCACTGATGACGTGATTTCAGTGGGAGGAGCTTAATTGACTGTGAAGTCCAGTGTGGGAGGAGCATCACTGATGATGTGACTGCGATGGGAGGAGCTGATCTGCCAAAATCAAACATATATCAGTTTGAGTTTGTTTTAATAATAAATGACACTTGTTAGCATTTATGCATGTCTGTCTGTTTATTGTAAATTAACTGATGATAATTCGTAAATTATGTTTATTGCTAATCCTAACATTATTCTGCTTCTTCATTCAACAGTCAGATATCAAGAAATACAAAAAAAAAAAAAAAAAAAATACAAGTAATGTAATGCCACTTCTTGCAATTATAAATGATGGTAAGAAAAACAATTGAAAGCATAAACTCTGTTGACAGCAATGAAATGAGCTTTAAGTGTCAATTTACAGCAGATCTGAAGACATCAGCATAATAAATGAGGTGAAAACAGGAACTATTGACATGAAATAAAGAGTGTTTTCAGCAGTTTCTCTGTTAATATTGACGATCCTCAGACTATCAACACTCATTCAACAACACTCTTAGTCCGGATTTTATATTTAAACATATAATTACAATATACACTTAAAACATTAAAGTTTGATTGCATTACTTATAAAATATAAGTATATTCTACTAATTTGTGTATGTAATTTGAATGTGTTAATAAATTTAAGTTAAATGCACTTGAATTATGAAGTTTTTCTCCTGACCACGCCTCCTACACACTGGTTTTCTGCAGGTAACCATGCCATTTTGTTGTGGTGTGTGAATTCAAGGAGCTGTTGATGAGCAGTTGCAACATTTGTTATGGCAAGTTCTACGGACATTTTTTCCAAACATTTACCTTTTTATAGTTTTTTTCCCCCTGAGAGACTGTTTTTTGTTTAAACGACGGAACTTTTTTTCTCCGGTTAGCTAGTGTTCTCTCTCGCGTGCGGTGGACATCACCGTGCATGAACCCCTGATCGGCGAGTTCGACGAGCGTTATTTCGTCTTTTCCCTTCTATTGTTTCTTTTTCACTCGAAGAGCAGTTGTTGGCCGTGGAAACTTTGTTTGACCGTCTGGCCGTCGCCGAACACCGTGCCTGCGCTTCCAGCAGAGGAGAGAGGATGAAGCGCGATGAATGGTGAGTGCAATAATGTCATCATTACCATAATTATAAGATTCCAGCTTGTAAAACACATTCACGTTCTTGTAGAACTTGTAATTGTTATAAACCTGTAAACTGGGAATGTTTGGGGAGCTCCTACTTGTACCAGATGACCACTGTACCACCTGACTGCTGCAGATTAATTTAGCCATTGATAGGGTTGCCATAGAAATGCATAATTCCCAGTACAAGGATGTTAACAGCTCTGAGTTGAATGTCACATGTTGTCATCTCGGAATTATGATAATTACGACATGGTGTGAACGCAGCATATGATTTGGAGTATTTGACAATAGCATTATCTGATGCATTATTATATGATAATGTCTTTGTCAATCTTTTTCTTCCTCTGCTAGGTTGCAGCTGACAAGGACTCATACAGGCAAACTCCAGTGAGAATCCTCTGTGTTGATCTGTAAAGTGCTCAGCTAAACCCATCTAGAGTGAGGATCGTCTTGGAAGGATGTTTGGTGATGGATGAACTGACCAACCAGTCCTTTTTTCGGACTGATTTATGCCCTGAAACTGGACTACCCTAACTGTATGAAAAATACTTTATATTCAGCAGGTAATGCTCAACCTAGGAAAATGTGAGGTGGCACATAAAATGGATACTTTACTGCCAATATTGTGAACTCAGGAGTGTAAACAAACCATATAGTTTTGATGCAATTTGTTGTGATTCTGAGATAAACTATTCATGTCCTTAACAATAAGCTGATTTGTTAAAACTATTTTTTTTTTCCACGTTTTATAAGGAAATGTTTTCAGGACATGAAATTTTGTTGTATTTGGAATTGAATTAAAATAAAAATGAATGAATGTACCTTTTATTTGCTTTTTTTTCTTAATTTTGTAGTAAAATAGAAATTGATATATAAATTAACTTGCTTAGTACATTGAACTTAAATATGCTATGTGTAATAACTACAAAGTAATTAATATTACAAAACATTTTAAGTTAAATTAATTCAAATTATTAAGTTCACATTACTTAATTTTTTTAGGGCGACAAGTTAAGTAAATTCAACTTATCCGGGCTAACAGTGAATGAGTTTAAAATGATCAAAACTAACTACTTCCATCACTATCTTTACTGTAAAACAAAGTTTGCTTGTGTAGTGTTTTGAGTTTTGTGACCATTCCAGCAAACTTTAAATCATTCCCTCAGAATTATATTTCTATTTTATTTTCATGTCTCTATGTACATTTTATATCCTTATAAGAGTATGGGAAAATTGTTCATTTTTTGTTTTAAAATAATATATTCAGTTTTATGTCTGCCCCTCTTGTTAGAACAAGAACTGGTCTGCGTCAAAGAATATACACTAACAAGAAGCGACAGTCAATAGAACATTAAATTGAAAAACTGGCGCCCAGCAGCAGCCCTGCTGGTTTTTCACAAATCCTTTGCTCTCTAGAAACCCAGCCAGTTTGGGTTAAAATTCTTTAAAAGGCTTATAAACACTGAATTATTAACAACATATTAAATTAAGGATATGCATCAGAAAAATTGGGAATGTTGGACAATAAATATATGAACATAAGAGCTTGATTTTGCAGTTTTGTCTAATGTCCGTTAAAGTGAAAGTGTCCAAAAGTGTGAATTATGCGATAACGGACACAGCAATGCATCATGTATTATAAGATCATTATGTTTGTAGCGTGATCCATTAAAGGTGCCCTAGAATTGAAAATTGAATTTACCTCGGCATAGTTAAATAATTAGAGTTCAGTACATGGAAATGGCATACAGTGAGTCTCAAACACCATTGTTTCCTCCTTCAAATGTAAATCTCATTTGTTTAAAAGACCTCTGTGTTATATGCTTAGTTCTTATTGTTAATCACTTTACAATAAAGGATCACACAACCGCATGCTTCCCAGTGCTTCCACTTTGCTTCACATGCTTGCGCATCTCTATGACATCACATACACAGGACTCACAAGTCAACCATACATGGTCTGTCACATCCTGCTGACCATAAATATAACATATTGTAACACTCTGAAGAACAGGCGAATCTCAACATAACACCGACTGTGATGCAACAGTTGGGATCATTAATATGTACGCCCCCAATATTTGCATATACCAGCCCATATTCAAGGCATTAGACAAGCCAGTATTAACGTCTGGATCTGTGCACAGCTGAATCATCAGACTTTATACAGGTAAGCAAGCAAGAACAACAGCGAAAAATGGCAGATGGAGCAATATTAACTGACATGATCCATGATATCATGCTATTTTTAATGATATTTGTAAATTGTCTTTCTAAATGTTTTGTTAGCATGTTGCTAATGTACTGTTAAATGTGGTTAAAGTTACCATCGTTTATTACTGTATTCACGGAGACGAGAGCCGTCGCTATTTTCATTTTTAAACACTTGCAGTCTGTATAATTCATAAACACAACTTCATTCTTTATAAATCTCTCCAACAGTGTGTAATGTTAGCTTTAGCCACAGAGCACTATCAAACTCATTCAGAATCAAATGTTTATAATTAAATCAGATTAAACGAGTGAAATTAAGTGAACTTAATAGAGACGCTGAAAAGGCATACACAAGTTAACCTTCGCCTGGGGGCGTCGGAGTCCGTTTTTGGGCCGATGCAGGGTTCCTTACAGCGAGCACAAATGGCTCGGCCCTCAATCAAATACATGCGCGCGCTTAAACTCGAACTCTCCTTGCATCAGACCTCAGCCAGAGACTCGCGACAATAGAGTACCCCAGGGATGACGCGTTTTTGTAGGCCAACCCGAAGTTAGCGGCGCACAGGTTCCCTCGATTGAAAGCCTATTCATTTTTTCCCATAGACTTTTGGAAAATCGCAGAAAGTAAGATCTGTTTAATAAAGGGTTATGACACTTAAGCTGAGTTCAGACTGCACGATTTTCAAAGCAGTCGGGTCACTGTTCTTTTCACACTGCATGACTATCTTGGCCAGCATTCAGTGGATCGGTGACAGAAGGTTTCACACTGCATGACTTTACAATAGGAAGAATCGCCGACAACTCTGTCTGGCACGCAAACTACGTTTCACAACCAAACACACGCGAGATGTGTCAAGGAAACAACGCAATATTGCGCGTGCAAGACCGGAGTTATTATTATTATTAAAAACGGTAGCCCGCAAGAAGCTTGCAATACGAGTTGCCTGTGCGCTGATTTGCAGCGAATATAAGAAAAAGAAAAGAAAATATGCAGGAGGAAATGGTTTAGGAGACTCTGGATTGTGTGTTCTGCAACGAGAGTTGGAGGTAAATACATAACTTGTTCAATGTGCTTCTGTTGCCGATGGTCAAGCAAATGTTTGTGTTTTGTTTCCGTTTGATAGAATTGTAATGTTTATGTGTAGCCTACAAAGCCATGCTTGCTGATGTTGTGGTCTATAACTCCTCCCCGAACTCCATGCTGCTCTGTATCTTGCTCTCTCATTGGCTGTCGGTCATCGCCGATGTAGTTTTCAGTCAGAACACTTTTCACACAGCAGGATTTTGAATCGCCGACAGGTCCAGATATTTAGCATGCCAAATATCTCATGGGTGTCGGCGACTCGTCGGCGATTTTCTCAGATTGTGTCTTTGCTCATTCACACTGTGTGATTGTCACTCGCGTGAACAAGCATCGATTTGCCTGTGATTTCGGGCATTTGTCGGCGATTTCTCAAAACCTGTCGGCGAGCCAAAATCGGGGCTAAAATCGTGCAGTCTGAACTCGGCATTACACGTTTTGTCTGTCAAGATAATCTTTACAAGTTAACACAACATTTATAGATTTTGAAGCCTAAATAAAGTCGTCAGATATAAAAAGCTAACAGTAAGCTATAAACGGACTACAGCACACCATGGTCGCGGATCAACGTCACCACCACCAATCTTCCTCAAACTTTATTTAGAAAACAACTTTATTTAAAAACATGCTGGCTGATTATGATCTGTGCTGTTATGAATACTTATCCACTTTTTCATGAGAAATGCTGTCCAAATGTCCCGTTTTTAATGATGACGTCTAAAGTCCCCACCAAAGGAAGTAGTCCCTTTTAGCAACTTTCTGATTTTAAGACACAGTAAAAGTTTTAAAATCACAAGTGGGTAATAACTGGTGTGTTTTATGTCATAGATCAAAACGTGAAAATATTTAGAGGCTTTGTTAACCACAGACCTTATTTCTGTCATGATCACTAGTGGGAGTGCCCTAATCTGCCACTAGAGGGCACTCCATCCCGGACTCTTGTTTTCACCCCTTGGACTTCATTACTCATAACGCACTTCCCGGACTCATTATCTTATGTCATTGCACCCAGCTGTTTTGTGTTTCCTCATTAGTGTCTGTCTATTTATACTCAGTTGTTTCTGTCCTTGGTTGTGGTTTGTTAATTTATGTTTCGTGCACTTCTGTATCTCCGGCTTTCTGTTTTTGTGGACTGTTCCTTGGATTTTGACCCTTGCCTGTTTTCTGATTACGACTTTGGATTACCCTACAATAAATGCTGCACTTGGATTTAAACACCTTGTTTGTGTGTACGTGACAATTTCAGGCGATTTAGTAAAAACTCATTAAAAAAAACCCATAGACTTTACGGCGTTGGAACTGGAAGTCCTAAAATGCTAACTCCCTTCCGGGTTTTGCCTACAAAAATGCATCATCCCTGAGGCACTCAATAAGGATTGCTAATGTGTCGTCATTATGACGTATTCCCAGTGGTGAGGGCAAAGCATTTTGGGAATCCGCGGCACAAACATACATAAGGCGCCAGACTTCTTTGCATGGAGGCAAGAACGCAGTGTTCAAGATGCCATCTACCTGCTGTGTTATACAGTAACTTCAAGTCACTGCAGCAGGCCCAGGTCTTTTTTACAGATGGATGGGTCCAGGACCTGGAGATTGTAAAAGTGGGGCAGAAAACTGTCGTCCGTTCAAAGGTATGCTAACGTTTTAAGCAACACACTCCTCGCTGTCTCTCAATCTATCTGCGTGCAGTCAGAATTCAATAATCCAGCGTTAGGTGACTACGAGGGAGCTTCAGTTGAACAACCGTGAACTGCGGTTAGATGAGATGTTGTCAGGCTATGTCGGTAAAACTTTAACATGAATTAACATGACTGTCCAATCAGCCGTTATACTGTGCTCGTGGCGCACACTCAAGAATTGCATGCGCAAATGCGCCGGCACGTGCGCTGCATAATTACCTTATTATAGCTTAAATAAAGTGCAATAAAAATAGAATTTACTAGCAATGACCGTCGTTGTTCTGTTGTAAGTCATGAAATTACCAAACATGCAATTAAAGCTGCCTCAAAACTGTGCATGCATTTATTTGTTGACATGGTTTTAAAGCTAATGTTATCCAATTTGTTGGCCTTAAAACGTCTTAAAAATGCACATATATACACCAGGGAAATCTAAATTTTTCCGGGGAGCCCGTACCCCCCTAGCAATCTACATTCTCTGATAAGGAAACCTGTATTTGCCCCGGCTTATTCTATCTAATGAAATCTGAGGTAAACATGCATTTCTACAAATGTGCGCACTTTTGGACTAAATTTTTGCATGTGTATGCACTGTGATCAAAAGTAAATGGGACCAAACGTGATTTAATGTAATGGTTTGTCTCGTTATTCTATTAATAACTACCGATTGATTTTGCATGTCTATCAGAAATGAAGAATTATTAGCGTCAATATAGCTAGTGGTGCAACTATCTAAGCAAATAACAAATATCTCTGATTGGTCGAACTCTTTCTTTTGCTGGATTTGAGTACTACGCATGCACAGAGGACTCACCATGTTTTTGCGTTGTATAGAGTGACAAATCGTACCAGCGTACTTTGAGGTGAAAATGCATACATGTTGGCAGATCTGCAATTGGCATATGAAGTCTTATGCTTAATTTTGAACCACATTCTTACTAATTTTACAATATCTTCCTATGGATGAAATAGTATGAGTTAGGATGCTGTTCTGAATTCAGCAAAAAACACCTATAGGCACTCTCTGATTACTGGATGCTTCTGGCGTCTCTTCTACACTAATGAGAAGACACCAGTAATTATTGTGAGCAGCTGTGCTGCTGTTGAGAGAGTTTAAAAGCTCCTGTGTTGATCAGTGTGTAGATGAATCTGAAATGTGTGCAGCACAACTGGGCCTGGATAGCTGGAGAAAACAGTCTAAACTAGGGGTGGGCGATATCTCGATATTTAAGATATATCGCGATAATTTTTAGACACGATATGGATTTTCACATATCGTATATATCGATATATGGTTTATATTTAATTCTGATTACGGCACTTTGCTTGTTTGACTTCTCTGTGCTGTGATCGCGCCCGCTCGCCCCCGCCTCTTTGCTTTTGTTTCCTCTCCCCTCGCGTGTTGTCTCATTGGTTACTGCCGCAACCAGCCCAGAAGATACAGAACTCGTGTCAAAAAAAAGGACAAATGGCTCCATTATATGGAGATACTTCGGTTTTAAGGTGTCGGACAAACAGCAGACAGATGTCTACTGCCGTGAATGCCAAAAGTTGGTGCCAACCGAAGCTTCTAGCACCACGAACCTTTTCCACCATTTACAGACAAGGCACAAGCTCACATATGAGGAGTGCACCAGACTAAGGATCACGGCCACTAAACCCACTAGCTCTGGCAACACTCCACACACTACAAACACTACACGGATAACACTCCAAAAATCTTTAACGTGGAGTGTAGACTATGAAAGAAAGAGCGCAAGGTGGTGTAGCATCACCAAGTCCGTTGCATTTCATATAGTGGTGGACATGGCACCCATTTCTTTCGTTGAACAACGTGGCTTTATATACATACTAAAAACACTTGATCCAAGATACAGTTTACCTAGTTGGCATTACTTTGCAAGACAAGAACTCCCGCAACTGTACACTACAGAGAGAGAGCGGCTTGCTGCTGAATTGGAGAAGGTTACTTACTATGCCCTGACTACAGACATGTGGAAGCAGGACATGCGAGCCCTATATGTGCATCACCATACATTATATTTAGGACTGGAAGATTAAAAGCGCATGTCTTCAAACTACTTATTTCCCACAAGATCACATGGGTGAAAATGTCGCAGAGGCCATCAGAGACTTAATAACAACCTGGATGTTAAATCCAAATGGACCCGTGGCCATTACCACTGACAATGGAGCAAATGTCGTCTGCGGATGGCAGAGGATGCAATGTTTTGGTCACAGACTACATTTGGTGATTGGTGAGTGCAATATACCTGGTCTTACATGGGCGAGTGTGTGCGTGCGTATGTGTGTCTGTCTTTTATGATTGGTCGAACTCTTTCTTTTGCTGGATTTGAGTACTACGCATGCACAGAGGACTCACTGTGTTTTTGCATTGTATAGAGTGACAAATCGTACCAGCGTACTTTGAGGTGAAAATGCTGCAATTGGCATATGAAGTCTTATGCTTCATTTTGAACCACATTCTTACTAATTTTACAATATCTTTCTATGGATGAAATAGTATGAGTTAGGATGCTGTTCTGAATTCAGCAAAAAAACACTCTCTAGGCACTCTCTGATTGCTGGATGCTTCTGGCGTCTCTTCTACACTAATGAGAAGACACCAGCATTTTGTAGGATTATATTCTGTTTTTCACACTAATTTTTAATTATTTTCATGCCAGAACACTAGCCTGCTATACCAACCCATGTAAACGGGCCAAACATACCCATAATTCTTTGTATTCTGACGACGTTGCTTCCCAGTTGGTCACATGTCTTAGCGATCTCTATACTCGTGAAAAGAATGTGCTTTTGGGTTGAAATTGTCATCACGTTGCACGGATATAATGCAAATGAAATACCCTGTTGATGTTGATTTGAGTTAAATAAGAAGCGAAGTACCGCTGAAACGTGTTGTTTTTGAAATCATGAGGAATGTTGTGGCTCGTGTAAATTAGTCTTCAGACATGTGTGTCAATCTATCGCTTGACTCTTCTTTCTAGGGAAATCACTAACAAAATGCACACAAACATGTCCCTGCTCTTTGATATACAAACATAATGAACTTTATGAGGAAAAAAATATATGAGGGCAGACTCGAACCACTGATAATTAGTGCACTGCTGAACCTCTGACTCTATTAACAAAAATTCTACCACAAGACCATTAGAGAACACCAATACTAATCAAGGATTTATCTATAATATAATATTGGTATGGTGGGGGGGTGGGTAATGTGGGGCACAGGTCACCCACTGGCAGAAACATAAATCAGTGCCTATGACAGACACGCCCATGACTGACACACCCATTATTTTAAAGAGTTTCTCCTAAATCGGCAAGTTAGGAGCTACTTATAGCCTTAAGATGTTTTGTGAATATGGCCCCAGTAAGAAATGTTACTAAATGAAGATAAAATAACTGCTGAAAGTGAGCTGTTATGTCAGATCACTCTTTCAATAGGAAACAATATCCCACCTTTATTAGTCAAGCATATTTACAGAACAAACCTTGAAAGTGAACTGTGGGCAAAAAACAAAAGAAAACCCAGAAACAAAATAATCGTTCATTAATCGCAATTGAGGTAAAATGTTCAATTAATTGAGGTTTTGATTTCAGGTCATAATTGTCCAGCCCTAACTTAAGTGTGCAGCTTCTTTTTGCTGTGGATCTTCTCATGTGTTTTCAGATTTGATGATTGATTGAATCTCTTGTCGCAGTGTGAACACTTGTAAGGTTTTTCTCCAGTGTGGATCTTCTCATGTTTTTTCAGAGATGATGACACATTGAATCTCTTGTCACAGTGTGAACACTTGTAAGGTTTTTCTCCAGTGTGGATCCTCATGTGTATTTTCAGATTGTCTGACTGAATGAATCTCTTGTCACAGTGTGAACACTTGTAAGGTTTTTCTCCAGTGTGAATCCTCTGGTGCCGTTTTAAACAGTTTGCTGTAATAAAAATCTTCATACACTCTAAGCACATGTACTCTCTTTTCTGATGTGCTTTTAAATATGACAGCTGTGAAAAACTCTTTCCACACACAGAACATGAATGTGGCTTCTCCTTTGTATGAACTCTCAGGTGTGTCTTCAGGCTTGATGCATTATTAAATGTTTTCCCACATTGATCACATGTGAACGATCTCTCTCCAGTGTGCATCCTCATGTGAACATCAAGACTTTGTTTGTATGGGAAACTGTTTCCACATTGTCTGCATACATATGGCTTCTCTCCAGTGTGGATCCTCATGTGACGCTTAAGATTTTGTTTGTTTGAGAAACTCTTTCCACACTGAGTGCAGGTTGTAGATTTCTTGGTTCTTCTTTCCTTTAAAAACGTCTTTTTAGTCTTTGAGCGACTCAAAGGTTTTTCTCCAGGTTTGACATGATGTTTCTCCTCCACTTCACTCAGTTCTTCACTCTCCTCCTCCTCTTTAATCATATCTGAAATGGAAGAAAAAATAACTTTTTCAGTACATCAAAATAATCCAAAGAAATAAATACACATATATAAAAAAAAGTGAGCCCTGATGTAATAGCAGAAACTAGACAACTGCTATAAAATATTATCATCACTTTGATGCCTTTTTATAAATTAATGAATGTTAAGTAATGTCCCTGAAACTTTCTATGAACACTGATCACTGATCATCAATTGTTATTTTTAAAACATTATAGACAAATCCCCTGTTTCTGTAGTGAGAACTTCAAGGTGCAATAAGTAGATTTTGAAAAACAGTTTGGAAGTTAGTCGGGGGACCCCAACATCAATCGCGTAACCAATCAGCATTAGGGGGCGTGGCTATAACATCAAGGAGAGAGAACGAGTAAGAGGGAGATTTGAGAAGAAAAAAAAACAATACAAAAGAGCTCAAACGAACATCACTAGAATTCTGCATTTATATTATAAAAGCTTTCCAGCGCTGGGTAAAAAAATATTAAATGAAATCATTATTTTGTTGTGCGTCAGCTGTGATAAACAGACATCCACTCTCATTACTGTGTAACAGTGGCCAGATAGAGTTGAGCAGGTAAACCACTTCACACTGACGACTGCTAGAGATTGAGGTGTTTAGCGTCATTGTTAGTGCTCTCGCCTCGCCTGCCAGCAGTGATCGGCCGGGGTTCAAGACTGACTCTTAGCAACACTGGAGTGTGAGTTTTGGAGGTGGAGCAATGAAGAGAGGGGTGGGTTTGTTTGGGTTGATTCTATCAACAATGTCCAATCTACTTATCCCGTCTTGAAATATATTTGAGCAACAGCACAATAATCTAACATAATATAAACATTTTAAAAATATACAATACTTCTATCATTTTAATACCAATTTTAATAATAATAACAAGAAATAATACGTATTTCTATAACTTTGTTGTTGAGTTATGGAACAGTGAATGTCATCGTTTGTAACCCATTTTTGTACAATAAATTATTCAAAGACCATCAACCTGAGAAAGTTACAGAAAGAACAAGCTGAATTCAACATTGCTTAGTTCTGGTGAGTTGTGCTAAACTTCGATTCCGATTTCTTTAGACATTGTTTTTCAAGAGGTAACAGCCAGGATAAACGCACTTGTCCAAACCCAACTTATTGAAACTTTGTTTAATTCCCTCCTCATAGTTTTTCTTTTTCTCATTAAAACCAAAAGGTGCTCATCATTGTATATCAAGAGCAAATACATATTTATACATTATACATGTGCATTTGCTACATGTGCTTTTAGCAGAAAAAAATTGCTCGATCGTCTGTGTGAAGACTGTGCATTGTGCACGAGCGCCAAGAGAACTGATAATAGCGGCAACGAGCAAAAACAACTAATGCCAGCAAGAGATCGCCTCTTATTTATCACAGACCAACGAATTTCTTATCGAATTGAGACGTTTCTTTCTTTTAGGTATGTCCGTGCGTGCCGCGAGATCGAGACACGTCCCACCCGCAAATGCATATACAATAAGCCTGGCCTACTTTGAGGAAACTATTCAATATTCCACATAATGAATAGTCTTGTTTTATTTGTTATATATCATTATGTCGTTGTATTAGAAACACCCTCGCAGCATTGACATTCTCAACATGAGTCAGGAGAAACTGTGCATCTCTTTAGTTTGCAGATTACATTGCAGGAGAATATTTGTTTTAAATGTGAATTGTTTTATTTAAAAGTAGACATTTCATGCTTTCTTTAGACCTATGTTTTTTGTGTGATAATTATTCGCTGAGTTTCAGTTCACTTTTTACGTTTCAGAAAGATTTATAGACAGATGAAAGCGCATTCTGTTTTTTTGTTTGTTTTTTCATTTTACAAAAGCAGAAGGTTTCATTTTTTAGGGGCGGTCACACTGCACTTTTCATTCCATTGACTTCCATTCAAACGCATGCGAATGCATCAGGCCGGAAACACAAGCTTGTGCAAAAAATTTCGCATTTCACTGCGTTCAAAAGTTCAAGTTTGGTGAACTCTGACCTGCCAATTTGCATCACGTGAAGACGTGCGACCAGTAGAAGATCGATTCGTCATGGCATGACCTCTTGGCTGAATTAAAAGAATTATATTTTTGCAGTCATATTTTTGCTACAGGCCGATCGTGGTTTAGCAACCGTTAATAGGCGCGGGAGGTCTGTCAAGCTTTCGAGCAAGGGAACATGCCGAAGCGTTGTGTTTATGGATTGTGTAAACCTGATACCCGGTATCCTAAAAGTTTGGACAGGGTGGTGGAATTTTTTTCCCTTCTCAAAACCTAAAACCTAAGGGGAGAAGTGCCAGTGTTCTGACAATTTGTGCTACCCTGTCAGATTTTGCTACCTCCCATTGAAACCGTGGGTAACGTTAGCAAAATCTGAAAAATGCTAACGTTACCTATGAGATTGTGCTTCCAGCGTGATATTAACATGGTTTATGGCTTTATTAACATCTACACTTTCCCCAACCCTAAACCTACCCTTAACAATAATGCAAGTACAGTAACTGTGTGTTATTTATCATGACGGCAATGATGTAATATTGATGTATGCATATGCAGTAAGTCCGGGTAGGTTAGCTAGCTAGCTAACTCAGCACATCGTTGCTTGGAAATAATGACGGTTCTTTGTTCATAATGCATATAACGTATTTTAACGTGAAATGAAATGATTAAAGGCAAGACGGAGTAACGTTAGCCTGGCGTGCTAAAAATATAAGCGGGAGAATGTTATCATTGCAAAGTGGTCAGGCTAACGTCTTGAGTTTATTCCACAAGACTTATGGATAAGCTGTTTGATTTATAATAATTATTAGGTTATTTTCACAAATTTCACTTAACCTGCTGTGGATGAACAAAGCTTTTCCTCAATAAACTGTGTGTTTCCCATTTGAATGGTCAGCATATGAGGCGGCTGCTGCTCGCGCTTGGAGCTTTAGCTTCAATTTTGATCAAATTATTTTCTAATCGGTTGCATATTATGTCGTGGATATATCCCTCGAATGCATACTGCACAAGCGGCAACCTCCCCCTTTCTCTCGTGAAGCCAATACGGAAGTAACTTAAACTGCGATTCATCGACTGGCCGCTAGGGACAGGCTCCAAAAGAGGGCATAATCTCATAGAGTCCCATGTTAAATTGGCCAAGTTTATAGCAGAAAAAAACATGTTTACAAGTTGGTTCAAATTGTGGTTTTGGTCTATATTGCTATTTTTGCCCTTCATGACAACTCTGAGGGGGGTGAATTTTTTTATAACTTATCCGTTTAAATTATATTAAGCCTTAAAGTTCTGCATAATTAAGGGCGTGGTCACTTGAGTGACAGGTAGATTGCGCTGCTGTCTGTGAGCCGTCATGTTACCTCAGCTGCCGCTGAATTTGGCATCTCAGCCGTATTTGTGCTTGATTATTTTATACAATTATAAAATATGGCTTGCTGCATAATATTCGAGACTGATGTGTGTCTGTGTAGATGTGCATGCATGGGGAAGAGACACAGAACACACGTTGTTGGATCGTGGCATTGGCTGAAAGTTTTGGTTGTGAGATTTACTACCATGACAATGGCGGGAGGATATCAAAATCCGACAGCACTGCTTGGATATTATAACTAAAACTGCTGCACTATTTTGAAAAAAAATATACTTTGGACACGGGCTCATTTGTTTGTTAGATACGATCGTATACAGTTTTACAACATAAACGCTGCTCAGATTGCATCCTTTCTTGA
Source organism: Megalobrama amblycephala (assembly GCF_018812025.1). NCBI lineage: Eukaryota > Metazoa > Chordata > Actinopteri > Cypriniformes > Xenocyprididae > Megalobrama > Megalobrama amblycephala. Next base: position 68,412,247 of record NC_063044.1, on the reverse strand, counting down.
AGAACGATGACAGAGAGCAGATCATTCAGAAGAAATGTGACATGTTTTTTTGTTTTGCAATGGACACTCATATTTTACCCAAGTGCCACGGATTGGATTCATCTCGCGATCTCTATTTCATTATAAAGGTATGAAGTCCCATTTGATTTTCCATGTTGTTATTTGCACACCCAACACTACTGGTGTTGGAGCATCTATATCTTAAAAAACACCGTAGATTGACAGTAAACCTTTAGAACGTTCTGATGATAAAACTTGTCTTCATTAATATTTTAGATCGTATCTAAGATAGATAGCTCCTTTGCTGCTAACATGGTCACGTCGAGCTAGGCGGGCGTGGTTTCAGCAACCAATCATATCAGCTAAAACCACCTCCCCGCCTCTTTGCCCATTTTCAGTTATCCGGGACTGACGTGCGGTGACGCGCAGCTAAGATGGCCGCAGCCTCATTTTCGCTTCAAAACTGCTGTTCAGAACGTCACGGACGCTACGTCCATATTTTTTTACAGTCTATGATACTGCAGTCCCTTTTGTCTTGCTCTCTCAGATATTTTACCTGTTCGCCAAAAATGACTAATCATCAAAATGTCTGACATCGGTGCATACACACTGTAAATGACTTGCCAGACGCAAAAGCTTGACAGGCGTAGCAACAGTAACTAAGGAGGGCGGGGCTTAGCGAAGGGTCCATTTCGCACGTTAAAAGTCTAGTGTGACTGCGGCTTTACTGTGAGTGTGCACAAATAAATGTAGACCATTTGTAGTTTGTGATGATGTCTAGCACTAATCTGTATCGCCAAAAATGACGGAGTAGGCCTATTTTAAGTTTCAGCTGTCATGAGGAAAAAATCAGAAAGCGCCGGCGTGTTCGTTGGCCAAAGGGTAAAAAAAAACATAGTTTCATATTTATGTTGAAATATTAGACTATATCATAATATTAGTTATGAAAAGTGAACAGCATGACTAAAATAGGCTAATAAGATGTGCGGTATGTCGGGAGACATGCAGTGGGTCAGACGGGATTTTCACCGCTTCATTTTTACCATTTCAAGTTTTGTTTTATCGTAAGCCTTTCTTTAAAGTGAATTTCATTTTGTATAAATTGTATCTTCATTTTAATCAATGTTTTATCAACCAATTGCCTGGATTTACGAAATAAAACCAAGAATGTCGGGTGTGAACTTCATAGTTAATTTACAAGATATTTTTGGTTTAACAATATATTTTAGTTGAACATTATCTGTAGACATACTGGAACGTATAGCTGAAACCTTAAAATGGTCATTAATACTCTTGTTATACTATTTAAGGTGCTGAAAACTTTTATGCCCTTAAATGTATCTGATGAGCATGAGCAGAGTAAAATAATGAAAGTGATCAGCATGATTGATATTCAAAACGGTAAGCACGCGCTGCATTATGTGTGTGTATCTGCAGTCTGTGAATTTACTGTATATGTAGAGTGTCTCCTTTACGCAGGAGCAGAACTGTGTGTTCAAATGCAGTGTTTTTCACCAACGCGAGGTGACAACATAGTCGGCTTACATTGGCGTCTGTTTGGTGTGTGATATTTTCCCCTATCAGTTCATATTTTGGCGCTCTAACTCGGTGAAACTTTCACATGTAGCATCTCATTTAATTACATCAACACAGCAAATGATGTGATGGGCTATTGGTCACAGAACGTGATGAGACATCAGACGTAAATTTACAGTCATAACGTGTGAATTTGTATGCAGCAAAAAATATCACTCGCAAATTAATATTTTTAGTCACCAATGCAACCGTTTTAGGCGCAGTCTGGAGCCCTGGCTTAGTTCACCAAAAAATTCTAATTCTGTCATTAATTACCTGTAAGACCCTCGTTCATCTTTGGAATATAAATTAAAATGTTTTTTTATTAAATCCGATGGCTCAGTGAGGCCTCTAATGCCAGCGAGTTAATTTACACTTTCAGAGCCCAGCGTTTTTTTTTTTTTTGTTTTTTTGGTGCACAAAAGGTATTTTCAATATGCGTTCTTGTGTTTGTGAAACGTCAGTCACTAATAAAAAAAATAGTTATTAAGAGCTTAAATATTATTAGAAATGTATTTTATGAAACATGAAAATAAAATTGGCATTGTTTCAGTCTAGAAATGCACTGCAGCTAAAGCTGAAGATAATTTTAAGAAAACATCTAAAATGCTAACTGATGTTTATTGTCATCCTCTAAGCATCTATTCAGTGTCTCTATCGGTCTTTGTCAGACACGTGATTTTGTTGTGTGTGACGTCACCGCGGCGCCATATTTGTGGTATCCCTGCTGACTGTGAGAATGAAAGAGATTACGCGAGTTGAGATAACAAGCAAATAACTCGCAAAAATGAAGAAGCACAAGAAAAAAGTTAAAATGTCATATCGCGATAAACTCACCAAAGATGCCAGAGACCATTTTTTGGAGAAATTTTCATCCATTCATAACATAGATCAGTACGAACTGACTGCAGTAAGTTGGAGTGCTGCTGACCCCGCATTGCTACCTAAATCATCATACTTAAATATTGTAAACTATCTTGTTTATGGTATAAACGCATATACTAGTGAACAATTTAAAAACTATAAATATCTCGAAACCCACAACATTTCACTAATGGCTGGGTGCAGGATTTATTTATATTCTGAAGGAAGGACTGCGATAACACAGTAGTAAACGATAATGATGATGATGTCGTGTTAACTGTATATCATAAGTGCCTGATTAAGGATGGTTTAGTGTTGTGATCAGGAAGAATTTTGAACTAATACTACCCCTTTTTTCATGCATTTTTTTCTTTATTGCATTAAGTACATAAACCAATGTATAACACAATAAACATTGTTCCAATAAACAAGGCATCATCAGAGATGTATGTAGAATTTAATAGTGTATTTTATTATAGTACATTCTGATATAGTATACCTTTTAGAGCCAAAATAATTTGTAAATTATTGTCCTCCATCTACCTCTGTGCTGTCTGGGTCAATGACATTATGGGTCTTTTTTTTTTCAAAAGGCCTTAATAATAAAAACAAAGATATGTCGTGCAAGTTAAATATCTGGTTTACAGATTGTGTATATTAGTAATTATCCTGTTAATACTATAAGTGCATATACCTGTGAACTCATAAAATAAATCTACAAATCACCATGAAAAATTTAATTATACATGCTTTATTGTTCATGCAAGACTGGATAAAGCATCAGCACATTTTTACACTACAATTCTACAAAAGATTCAAACATGCGTTGTCGGATTGGATGGTTTCTCTGTGGAAATCTCAAAACAGTCAATAATCTCTGCTACTCTGTATTTAAACAAAGGAGACATATTTCTGTGCAAATAATCTCTGTCTGCCCATACAGCTGAAAGCTTCAGGTTTGCATATAGATATGACACATATGAAACAACAGTTTCATTGAATGTTCTGTATACTGTCTCAGGGGAAACATGAGAAGTGTTGTGTAGGCAGATCAAATCTGAGGTACATTAAGGTTCACAGAAGCATTTGAAATTTGTATTTGTTGCGTCTGGAATCAGGCACCAAAAAAAAAAAAAAAAAATTGTAATAACGCCATAAAGGTTCCCAGGTTTGGCAGACACGTATAGTACATTAACATCATCATCTCCAAAACAAACATCAGACATCCTGTACATATCAAGTCGGTTTACTTCTGCACATGCAGATCACCATCTTCTCCAGCCTCCTGCATCTTCTCAGTGTGAAGATGATCACTTTCTCCAGCCTGATGGACCATAGTGTCAGCTGACTGACTTTGGTAAAGTTGGTTTTATATTCGCACATTCGGACATCTGTATTCAATAGCCTTGTTTAATCACACTACATTGGACATTCACAAGTAAATATGCCATTAAACAATACTTGCCTATTTTGATCGACTGTGAAAAATGTTTTAAGTTGACAATCGTCGGTTGTAATATCACGTCGCTGCTTAAAATTCGCAAATGTTAATTTATTGCATATTTATTGGAAAGTCTGAATTTATCAGAAGTCTGAATGTGCGAATATAAAACCAACTTTACCCAAGTAGCTGACTGCATTGTTTTTCCTTACTTAGTGTCTGTGTGTGCATCTCAATCAGCTCTGAGCTCTCCTGATCAGTTCCCTAACTACTGAACTAGGGAGCTGATTGAGACACAGCCTGTGTTTAATGCTGATGTGGCCTTAATGCAGGGAGGGATGGTGTCCAGTTGGGGTCAGTCTCCATAGGCTGATCTGCAATGAAATCTTTTTAGCTACATAACATAAGACCACAGCTGTAAAAAGTAGTCAGAAAATGTCAGCATATGGATATCGTACCTTAAGTACAGCCTTAGCAAAATGTCTACCTCAAGTTTCAGTTTAAATTGACTATTGTTTCATAGCACATACAATCCAAAACAATCTTGCTATAACGTTTGCTAAAAAACAGAAATTTAACTCACCTTTGCTGAAAATGTAGAGAGCAAGCATACGTGAATGGAGATATCTTGACGAAAGTGATGTTTTGCGTCTCACCGCGGCAACCCATGCGATCCGGCGCCTCTGTTACTGCCTCTACATACTCTCCGTACAGCCTTTTTTCAAGTAGGAAACCGACTAAATCTAATCTCGTAGTAAAGTTTTTGACATTTTCTATCGTGGGACATATTATTGCACTTCAACAACAAAAGTGTGCCATTTTTACAATGAAAAGAAGCCAAAGAAGAAACAACTCTGCACCGAACAGAGATTGTTTGGATACCTCACAAATGGCGGCGACACCCATAATGCACTTCGGTTTTCACGAGACTACCTGACAAAGACCGATGTTTTGGGGTTCAAACTGCCCCATTCAGTTTCAGTCTCTCCTGCAACATTCACAGTTCCGGTTTGGTTATGGCTCTAATTATAATTCTTTTGTCATTATTGTAATTACTAATGACTCTGTGTTCACACTGTTTTTTGTTTCTCTCACTTCACCTTCTTTCAAACATTCAAATGAGCTTTACTATTCAAGCAGCTGCATAAGGGCTAGCTAGCATTTAGCAGCACACCATCAAAACACGAATTAGAGATTAAAACTTTTTTGCTCCAAACTCACTCTAATGAAGTCGATGTTTTAAACAATCTTCTGTGATCAGATGTGGCCTCAGAACAAAAAAGAGACAGAAAATACATTATTTTATAGTATTCTGCTGAGTGATGCATGTTGATTAGCATTGTGTTATAAATATAGACTATTATACTAAATATACTCTAATAAACTCTACCTGCTGGCTTGAGAAAAGATAATCTCTCTCTGCATGTTATTATCGGTGGATGTCTTCTTCTTCTTCTTCTTCTTCTTCTTCTTGTGAAATTTGCAGCACTTAGATGCTCCAAAGGCGTATTGCTGCCCTCCTCAGGTCATTGATACTTCACATATATTAAATCTCCATCTTTGTGGTCTCAATTACAAGAATGTTCAAAGATCACAGCTCCAACAGCTCCACACAAACACACTCTAATTACATGCCATCTCCACACAAACATCTGCCATCTGGATGCTTGCCAGCCTTTGCTAGCCCAAAATTCAGTGCACAATGACCCAATCATAATCTTGTGAATATCACACTATCCCTCCTCTCTGATCTTGTGAATGTTGTGTGCATTAAAGTAGGCTGTCGGTGGATGTCATGAAAAGGATTTCTGTCATAATGAAAGTCTCACTCTTGCACTTTCTGCTCGAGGGTGCCCTCTGGCCTCCAGTACATGAGGGTGTTTAGTGCTCCATAATGCTCACATGTAAGAGTAAAAATTGAATAAATATTAAAACATGAGAATATATCAATATTTCTCCAAATGTACTTTTGAACTAATTAAGCCACGAGGGACATTGTTTAGTCAATCACTTTCATAAAGACCGTCAGTTTTTTTCTCAATGGATGCAGCTGAGTTTCATGTTAAATATCGACTCACTTGGTGTTTCATTTTCATAACTCCTGACACACATCAAGACATTACAGTAACTATAAGTCTAAAACATAAATCAAATACTGAAGCTTGAGGTAATTACAAATCTTTTACACTAATACCAACAGTAACTTTGAACTAATGTAAACAAAGAACAAATTAGTGTGCCAACTTCCTCCTGTAGGTTAACAGGTTGAAATAATATTTAGGTTGACCTGATGACAATTAATATGCAAGTTTCTCAAACTCTCTTTACTGACCATTCGTTGAAAACAAACATTTGTACCCATTTCAGTTTGACTGTTTATCTAACTGTAATGAAGTTTTTGAATCTTTCTAACATGAATGTTGTTCAGCATCATGAATGAATGAAGAATAAACACCAACCTCTTTGTTCTTCAGTATCTTCAGTGTGTTTCATTCTGCAGGGTTCTTGATCACTCATGTTCTCACTGTCCTCTTTAATAAACTCAGTCTTTGACGATTTCAGCTCTTCCTGATGCTTTAATGCTTGTCTGATGGGAATATTCCAGCATTTATTGGAGAGTTGCTGTGGGAGGAGCTTTACTGATGATGTGATTGCAGTGGGAGGAGCTTCATTGGCTGTGAAACTAAGTGTGACAACTAAGAGTTTGTTTTAAAAATAAATGACACTTGAAAGCATTTATGTAGATCTGTCTGTTTATTGTAAAGTAACTGATGATAATTCTTAAATTATATTTATTGCTGATCCTAACATTATTCTGCTTCTTCATTCAACAGTCATATATCAAGACATAAAATAATAATAATAATAATACAAGTAATGTAATGTCACTTCTTTATGTAGCCGGCGAGGTGATTACAGCTACTGAAAGGCGTGGCCAGGTAGGTGATTAGTGGGTTTTTAAGCAGGCACCTAGAAGGGTACCTGGAGATGGGGTCCAATCTTTTTGAGTGGAAGCGTGTTTCCTCGCAGTGATGTTTGTGCATGATATGGTTTGAATGAGCAGGTAGTAGTGATGGGCAAATGAAGCCTCATGAAGCACTGAGGCTTCGCAACCCATTGCTTCACCAAAAGGTTCATTACCCGAAGCTTCATTCAGCATTGCTCACTAGTGACACCTAGCTACTGTGCAAAGAAATAGCAGGCAAAATGAATCCTGAGTCTATGACCTGAACAGACATTTGTGCATTGCCTGGGTATAAAATAAAATATGTATCTTTCTCTGTCTGACTTTACTTGTGCAAAGATAACTGTCACACACACACACACACACACACACACACACACACACACACACACACAGAGTTAATTAATTATTCATAAATTGTTTGGATAGTGACAGTATGTACAACAAAATGGATGCTGTGTTGAGTGCAGTGATTATTGTGGAGGGAGTGTAATATTGCAAACTGCAACAGAGCAGTTTGGAGAGGGAAAAGGTAAGAATTGTTACAGTTTTTTTGGTGCAGCAAACAGTTTTAGTGCAGTGTTGTGCTTATGGGACTGGGGATATGGAGCAAACTGCAACAGAGCAGTTTGGGGTGGGTGAAGGAAAGATTATAATTGATTTTTATTGAGGAACAGTATTTTTTTAAGTGTGTTGGGGTTTCAATGATTCCTCTTGGACAAAACCTCTCCAGCCTTGGAAAAGATCCTTTCGCAAGGACAGAGTATGCAGGGGAACATATGAATGCCAGTGCCAGCTGGTATAAGGAGGATACAGATGCTTCTGTTGAGCCCAGTATACTAGTGAATCCTCAGATCTTGAGAGATCCGGCATCTTCCATAATGGAAAAGGGTTGGGAGTCCTTGACGACCATGTTCACCAGGGCCTCATTCACCATTTCTTTTTTGGAATCTATAATAAAATACAAAGCTGGTGTATTGTAGGAGCCTAACGCCTTATTTAAATAAAGAAAAATAAATATTATGTATTACTTTGAGTATTGTGTGGATTGTTAGTTTCTGCATGTTCATGCAGTGCTCAATAATGCCTGAGCATGAAGGAGGTGTTTTGCTGTATGTCAGCTCCTTCAGGCACAGCAAGCATTTCACCTTGAAACATGAAATAATAGACATAAAAGATTATACAGCCATATAGTGAGGATTATAATTATACTAAAACAGTAAAGTATAACAATTACACATACCTTATTGTGAGCAACCATTTCAAAATGCTTTCCTCTTTCTTGCTGGCTCCATTAAGAGGTCATAAAAAAGCAAACAAATCCAAAAGGGCAACCAAAATCAACAAGCAGTCCAGTCCAAGTCCAAAAATCCAAAGCATTCCAACTAATCTTATCTATGTAAAATAATAATAATAATATATAATATTATTATTATATTATATTATAACTAATATAAGTAATAATAACAACAATATACTATCACTAATATAACCCAATATAATAAAATAATATAGCTCTAATAATACAATAACACTCTACTACTACTGGTTCTTCTACTACTCCTGAAACACCCACAAGGCGGCGCGTGTTTCGAACCCCCTTTATTCGGAAGCGACATTCAAACCGAACTGACGACGTATTCCACACAAACCGAGGCCTCGTTTGTCATCGGTCACGTGATTTCTACATTCCCAGCACAAGCCTCGAATCGATGCTTCATCTGGCACGCCCATTTATGCTCGACACAAGCTCCGAAGCCTCGGTTCAAATGTCCCATCACTAGCTATAGGATCTTAATAAAACCTCCAGAACAAAAAACCTCAGCTGCTCGTTTTCAGCAGCTCTCTTAAAGGGGTTTTATGTAAGATGCTACAGCCAGATATTCTACTCTGAAAATGTGTGTTCCAGGCAGAATGTCTGTCTTTGTTTTGATCTGTGTGAAACTGTGTGCTGTCAGTTTATCCAATAGTATTTCGACATCACAGGTTGCCAGTTGGCGGAAAACATGCGTATTGCAAATCAACAATTTTGGAAACCAACAAACAAACTGGGTCAGAGAATCGCAGATTCTACTTGACCTAAAAAGCCTCCGAATCCATCTAAATATCTCTATGAACAACAGCATATTAAAACAGATAAATCAACTCATCAGCGTACATTGTTTAAGTCTCCTCAGCTTTCATTGTCAACTGCGCTCCCTATTGTTGCTGGCAACCCCCGTCTTTGAACGAGGGGGCGGGCCAAACAATATTTTGAATTTGGACTGCAGTACCTATTTTGAACACTGGGTGTCATTCCTACAAAGAGCCCCATTCAAATTGATGAGCCTCAGACTATAAACACTTATTCAACAAAACATTTAGATCATCAGCAGATCAAGACACTTTATTATACTATATTATAATATATATTCTGTAGTACTTAATTTGGCTGGTTGTAAATGGTTTCAGTCACTATGGCACATCTGGTTATCATGCAATAAGAACTCTGATGTTTCTTCTTCAACATCTATTCTCCACTATGGATAGGTACGAGTATGTGTTTGAAATCTTGTTTCGTGGTACTGTCCCAAACAAGATTATTTTTCATTATGAATATGAAATTTTGCCATTAAGAGTACAACATTTTTTATATAAATCTTCTTGGTTACAAAGGTAACCCTCGTTCCCTGAAGGAGGGAACAGAGACGTACGTCGGACAGACCGATGAATAGGAATCTCGCAAGAGAGGCCAATCTGTTTCAAATGTAGCTAAAACGAACCAATGCACATTGGCATGCAATCATATGCAGCAGCTGCTTGCCTCACAGCGTGGGTATATAATGAGCAGGTCATTGCATCTTCAGGTTTTCACTGAGGAGCCGAACCGGATAGGTGGCAACATCAGCGGGATACAGCGACTGTGGCAACAGGACGTACATCTCCGTTCCATTCCTTCCGGGAATGAGGGTTACATTTGAAACCGAGATGTTTCCATTCAGTCGGACGTTCGATGTACAGACCACCGAATAGGAATCCCTACCAAAGCGCAGCCCGCAGCTCTACAAATGTCTGTCAGCGAGGCGCCACGAGCCAGTGCCCAGGAGGATGTAACACCTCTCGTGGAGTGAGCATGCAATCTAAGTGGGCAGGGCATGCCATGAGCATGGTTAGCCAAGGAGATGACATCCACTATCCAGTGAACCATCCTCTTCTTGGAGACAGCCTCCCCCAGGGGCAGCGCTTGCAGGCTCACTATCTGGTCCATGAAGGGAGTGGTAGGAACCTTGGGCACATAGCCAGGCCAGGGTCTCAGTACCCTATGGCCGTCGCCCGGCCTGAACTCAAGACATGATTCGTCGACCTGAAAATGCCTGCCGGTCCCCTACCCTCTTGATGGAGGCCAATGCAACCAGCAGCAAATTCTTCATAGCTGACTGCAAGGGCTCAAAGGGAGCATTCTGGAGTGCTTGAAGCACCAGAGCAAGGTCCCAAGAGGGTATGGATGGGGGTCAAGGAGGATTTAATCATCTCGTGCCGCTAGGCTAAATTTTGTTGTGTTACACAATGACAATAAAGTACTTGTCTAAGGAACCTGACGACCAGGTCATGCTTACCAACAGACTTGCCATCGATGTGGTCATGGTATGTGGTAATTGTGGAAGCATGAACTTTGAGGGTGGAGGGGGACAGCCTACGCTCCAACCCTTCCTGCAGAAATGAAGGCACGACTCTGATCGAACATCTTCGGGGGTTTTCTCATCAAGAAGAGCACCGCTCGATGAAGAGGTTCCACTTCAAGGTGTAAGCACGTCTTGTAGGTGGTGCATGTGCCAAAGTGATGGAGTTAAGTACCTCAGGAGGTAAGTCACCTACAAACTCTGCATCCCATCCAGGGACCAGACATGGAGTTTCCAGAGTTCCGGACGTGGGTGCCAAAGAGTGCACCTTTTTTGAGAAAGAAGGTTTTTCCTCAGAGGAATGCGCCAGCTCCTGTTGCAAGGAGCTGTCGCGAGGAGCGAGAGTTCCGGAAACCAGGTTTGGTTGGGCCAAGAGGGCGCAACTAGCAGGACCTGCTCCTTGTCCTCCCCGACTTTTCACAAGGTCTGTGCAAGTAGGCTCACTTGGGAAATGTCCATTTGCAAAGGCCCCGGGGCCAGCTGTGTGCCAGTGCATCTGTCCCAAGTGTTCTCTCGGAGAGGGAGTAAAACAGCTGGCAGTGAGAGGTCTCTGGCGAGGCAAACAGGTCTACCTGAGCCTCTCCGAACACTCCAAATCAGCTGGACCACCTGGAGATGGAGTAGCCATTCTCCCAGCAGCACAGCTCTTGAGAGCTCGTTTGCCACACAGTTGAGCACAACAGGAACATGAATGCAGCAAAGCGACCTCAGATGCTTCTGACTCCAAAGGAGGAGATTGTGGGCGAATTGTGTCATGCGATGGAAGCATAGACCACCTTGACAGTTGATGTACGCAACAGTCGCAGTGTTGTCCAGCACATGCTTGCCCCGTAACGGCCCTTTCAGGTAGCTCAGGGAAAGGCATACTGCTAGTAACTCGAGGTAGTTGATGTGCCAATGCAGTTGGGGGCTCGTCCAAACCCCTGGTACTGCATGCCCGTTGTACATGGCCCCCGAGTCGGTGGAAGTGGCATCTGTGAACAGCATGCCGGGACACCTGCTTTAGAGGCACTCCTGCCCGAAGAAACAAGGGGTCTTACCACAGACAGAAGGTTTGGTGGCAATCTGGAGTGTCTGTCACTTGGAATGTACTGCGTTGACACACCCATCTCGGGATTCAGCTGTGAAGCCAGTGCTGAAGTGGTCTCGTATGAAGCAAACCGAGCGGGGTTACTGTCGCTGCGGCTGCCATATGCCCCAGAAGCCTCTGAGAAAATTTCAGTGGGACCGCTGTCCTGCCTTTGAATGTAATCAAGCAGTTCAACACTGACTGAGCACGTTCCTCTTTGAGGCGTGCTGTCTGTTTGACAGAATCCAACTCCATACCGAGAAAAGAGATCCTCTGCACAGGGGAGAGTTTGTTTTTTACCAGATGACCTGAAGGCCCAACTGGCTGAGGTGACTGAGCACCAGGTCTCTGTGTTCACACAACTAATCCCGAGACTGTGCTAGAAAAAGCCAGTCATCGAGATAGTTGAGGATGTGTACAACCTGTTCTCTCGTGGGAACAAGGGCTCCCTCCAAACCTTCGTGAAGATGTGGGGAGATAGGGCCAGCCCAAAGGGTAGGACCTTGTACTGATATGCTCGACCCTCAAACGCAAAGCGCAGGAATGGCTTGTGTCGAGGTAGAATCGAGACATGAAAGTACATGTCCTTCAGGTCGATCGCTGCAAACCAATCTTGGGGAAGGATGCATTCGGAAATGCATTTCTGCGTGAGCATTTTGAACGGTATCTCCAATTCAAAACTTGCAGGTCCAAGATCGGCTGTGACCCATGTCACGGCCAGCTCGTTCTTGACCGTAACATAAAGAGGATCACACACACAAATGAGTTCTTTGAATTGCCATGTTGTTTATTACAAAATTATCTGTTCCAAACAAAATAGCACAATGTCTAGGGGAGTAAATAAACCAAAAGTAAATAAGAATCCAGTGGGTAGGAAAGGTTGGGAAGAACAAAAATGAAAGCAGGTTGGAGCAAATGACTTCTCTGGAGAAACGTTCCACCAGAGGAAGTACTGATGAGTAGATCATCCAGATATTTATACTCTCCACCCATAAATTATCCAATTGGACTTTTACGTCACATCCAAACGCCACACTGCCACCACCAGGTGACGAAGGAAAAGACAGGGTCGTAACACCCACCACTTTTGTTTCTACAGTCCTCCATATGACCAAATACTACATCTTTCCATAACAGCACAGATTTGTCATCATTTTTTTTTTTTGCCATAAAATCACAAATATTTTGCCAAAATGGTACATATGAATCACAGTTTCAGGGCAGTTGTCACAGAAAGTGCATTTAACATCAAGATAACTTGGTAATGCTTCACTGGGTGAATCCTATAGAGTACCCTATGTTTTTGTAGGCAAAACCCGGAAGCGAGTTAGTATTTTTGAACTTCCAGTTCCAACGGCATAACGTCTATGGGTTTTTTTAATGGGTTTTTGCTAAATCGCCTAAAATAAGGTCTGTGTTTAACAAAGCCTCCAAATACTTTCACGTTTTGATCTATGACATAAAACACATCAGTTATTACCCGCTTGTGACTTTTTAAACTTTTACTGTGTCTTAAAATCGGCGGTTGCTAACAAATTGCTAAAAGGGACTACTTCCTTTGGAGGGGACTTTTTTTTGGAGGGGACAGCATTTCTCATGAAAAAGTGGATAAGTATTCATACACAGTGCAGATCATAATCAGCGAGCATAATTTTAAATAAAGCTGTTTTCTAAATTAAGTGTGAGGAAGCTTGGTGGTGACGTTGATCCGCGACCAGGTTGTGCTGTAGTCCATTTATAGCCTACTGTTAGCTTTTTATATCTGACGACTTTATTTAGACATCAAAATCTATAAATGTTGTGTTAACTTGTAAAGATTATCTTGATAGACAAAACGTGTAAGTGTCATAACCCTTTGTTAAACACAGAGCTTATTTTCTGCGATTTTCCAAAAGTCTATGGGAAAAATTAATGGGCTTTCAGTTGAGGGAACCCGTGCGCCGCTAACTTCCGGGTTGGCCTACAAAAACACGTCATCCCTGGGGTACTCTTATTGAATGATTCTTCTTTGACTTTGTTTGTAATTAAATATTAGGTATAAGCCAGACCTTGCAGACTCTGGGAGATCCATTTGCAGTTTTATTAAGAATATCGTAGTCGTACAGTCAGGGGTCAGGAACAGCAAAGACAGTGTCAGAGGCAGAGCAAACTCAGAGTCAGTAACCAGGCAAACTATCATGGCAGGCGGCAGGCAAGACAGGGTAATCAGTAGACAGGCAGAGATATCAGTAGACAGGCAGCAAGCAGAAAACAGTGGTAATAGGCAGTCCAAGGTCAAACACAGGAGATCAAACACTAGATATGACGTGTTTTTGTAGGCCAATGTAGCCGTGGCAAACAAGACTTCGCAATGCATGATGGGGCGTGAGAGTCCTTTATAGTCCAGGGGTAATGAGGTTCAGGTGGAGGTGTAATCAGTCCAGGTACGGAGAGTGGGAAATGTAGTCCAAGGGTGGTTAGTATTCGGGCGAGGGTGCCCTCAGGTGGTGATCGGAGGGAGCCACAGAGGCCGAGTTTGTGACATAAAGAAATATCTCTTATTAGTCATCAATGTTAGTTTTTTGGATAATAGAATTGAAATTCAGAGAACGTCTCCTATGCTGATCTTCAGTAATGGTTATTCCTAAATACTAAACTTCATTTTTTAAGGGGATACCATAAGATGTTTAAGAAAATTCCTCGATGGCCATAAGCTAACAATTAGCTAGATTCAAGTATACACCAGATGCCCTTAAAAATTCAATGAATAATTCAATATAGAAACCTTCATTTTTTTCATTTTGAATGAACAGTGTAATGTCATCGGCTAGTTGGGTTATTTTTATCTTTCTATCATCAACTGTGATACCCTTCATAGAAAATTGATTTGATATGAGAGGAAAGAAGCTGACTCACTAATAAAAAGAGACATGGAGAGACAGGAGACCCTTGCCCAATTCCTCATGTAGTATCAAATCTAGAAGTACTGTTTGATAGCTTAATAGAACTGTTGCCATTTTTATTATTTTTATTTTAGAGTTTTAACAACTGCAGAAAAGAAAAACAAATCTAATTTCTTAAGCATGTCATAGAGGAACTGATGCTCTATCAAGTTATTATAACTTGAATATTATAAATAACTTGAATTTTATTTTTAAGAATATTATAAATCCATTGTCACTAATAAATTCTGAATAATCCAAGATGCTGTAACTGGTGAATAGCATGGTTACTACGTTGGTGTATTTTGTGTATGTGTGTGTGTATTTCCTTTACTGTGCTCCCATATTAAAAAAAACCCTGTATGATTCATACGGCAACCATATATCTTCCTTACTCAAATTGGCCAGAATTACCTTCTGTGTTTCATATAAGTTCAATACATGTCATATACAAAATACAAATCATTACAGACACTTTCATACTAAAGAGCACAAATACAACTTGTAGGGAATGTTTTAGTATAAAATAACTGGGATTCATGTACAAATCATTTAAAATTCTTAAACTGGATCATATGCTAGTCAAGATTTGTTTATTTAAATTTTATACAGATTTTAGGGAAATTGTGAACCTATTCTTCAAGCTTTATTTTTCCACCTAATTCCTCATTTTACAGCAGTGATAATATTGTATCTCTATATATATTTATCTTATATGATATCAGTCAATATTACAATATTTCTGCATTTCAATCAATGACTTGCACAAATTTAATCAAATACTTTTATTTAAAAACAGAGACAATCAAACTTTGAGACTTAGTGGGGCTAAAATTTTGCAAGGAGTTAAAATGTTAATTTCTTTTGTTTTTCTCAGAGAGAAAGCCTATTTTCCAGTTTCTTCAGTTTTACACACATGTGGCTTCTCTCTGCTGTGGATCCTCTCATGTCTTTTCAGAGACGATGACACACTGAATCTCATGTCACAGTGTGAACACTTGTAAGGTTTTTCTTCAGTGTGAATTCTCTCATGTGTTTTCAGATTTGATGACACACTGAATCTCATGTCACAGTGTGAACACTTGTAAGGTTTTTCTTCAGTGTGAATTCTCTCATGTGTTCTCAAATTTGATGACACATTGAATCTCATGTCACAGTGTGAACACTTGTAAGGTTTTTCTCCTGTGTGGATCATCTCATGTCTTTTCAGAGATGCTAACACATTGAATCTCTTGTCACAGTGTGAACACTTATAAAGTTTTTCTCCAGTGTGGATCCTCTCGTGTGTTTTCAGAGATGATGACACAGTGAATCTCTTGTCACAGTGTGAACACTTGTAAGGTTTTTCTCCAGTGTGAATCCTCTCATGTGTTTTCAGAGATGAAGAACAACTGAATCTCTTGTCACAGTGTGAACACTTATAAAGTTTTTCTCCAGTGTGGATCATCTCGTGTGTTTTCAGAGATGATGAACAACTGAATCTCTTGTCACAGTGTGAACACTTGTAAGGTTTTTCTCCAGTGTGGATCATCTCATGTCTTTTCAGAGATACTGACACACTGAATCTCTTGTCACAGTGTGAACACTTGTAAGGTTTTTCTCCAGTGTGGATCATCTCATGTATTTTCAGAGATGAAGAACAACTGAATCTCTTGTCACAGTGTGAACACTTATAAAGATTTTCTCCAGTGTGGAACCTCTCGTGTGTTTTCATAGATGATGAACAACTGAATCTCTTATCACAGTGTGAACACTTGTAAGGTTTTTCTCCAGTGTGAATTCTCTGGTGTTTTTTTAAATCACTCCCTGTAATAAAAGTCTTCCCACCCTCAAAGCACTTGAACTCTCTCACATCAGTGTGTATTTTCTGATGTTTTTTTAAACTATGCCGCCGTGAAAAACTCTTTCCACACACAGAACATGAATATGGTTTCTCATTTGTATGAACAATCAGGTGTTTCTTCAGGTTTATTGACCCAATAAATGTTTTGCCACATTGATCACATGTGAATGGTTTCTCTCCGGTGTGGATCCTCATGTGAATCTCAAGATTACGACTGGTTGTGAGGCTCTTTCCACACTGGTCACATGTGAATGGCTTCTCTCCAGTATGAACTCTGAAGTGAACATCAAGTCTGCGTTTGGTTATGAAACTGTTTCCACATTGACTGCATACATACGGCTTCTCTCCATTGTGGATCCTCATGTGAATCTCAAGATCACGATTGCTTGACATTCTCTTTCCACACTGATCGCATGTGAATGGCTTCTCACCAGTATGAACTCTCATGTGAAAATTAAGACTTTGTTTGGTTGTGAAGCTCTTTCCACATTGATCACACGTGAATGGTCTCTCTCCAGTGTGGATCCTCATATGAACATCACGACTCTGTTTGGTTAATAAACTCTTTCCACATTGATCACATGTGAATGGTCTCTCTCCAGTGTGGATCCTCATGTGAACATCAAGATTTTGTTTGGATGTGAATCTCTTTCCACACTGTTCACATGTGAACGGCTTCTCTCTAGTGTGGATCCTCATGTGACGCTCAAGATGTTGTTTGGTTATGAAACTGTTTCCACACTGAGTGCAGGTTGTAGATTTCTTGGCTCTTCTTTTCTTTAAAAACGTATTTTTAGTCTTTGAGCAACTCAAAGGTTTTTCTTCAGGTTTGACATGATGTTTCTCCTCCACTTCACTCAGTTCTTCACTCTCCTCCTCCTCTTTAATCATATCTAAAATGGAAGAACAGAATTAATTTCATTTTCAGTACAACAAAATAATCCAAAGAGAGAAATATACATATATACATAAAAGTGAGCCCTGATGTAATAGCAGAAACTACACAACTGCTATAAAATATTTTCATCACTTTGATGCCTTTTTATAAATGAATGAATGTTAAGTAATGTCCCTGAACTTTCTATGAATGATGGTCACTGATCATCAATTGTTATTTTTAAAACATTATTGACAAATCTCATGTTTCTGTATTGAGAACTTCAAGGTGGAGTAAGTAGATTTTGAAAAATACTGTCGAAGTTATTTGTGTGTGGGGGAAATTTTGAGCTTCAGTATAATTTCCATATGATTTTACTTATATGCTCATGATTAAATGATTTTGTTTTTCTCAGGAGTGCTTAAGTATTCATTCTTAGGGTGGCAAGTCGAAAATCACTGAATTGGTAGACATGTTCCTAATATGGTGAAAACACAGAAAAAAAAAAACTTTCGAAAAACAATTGCAGTAGATCTTATGCAGTAGAGTCGGTTGATATTCTGCCACAACAATTTGGTGTCAGAAGTGGGATTCCATGGATGTGCCTTTTGGACTCGAGAGTGGACGGTGGCTGACTTTGTGGTTGTGGTCAAGGGATTTCTAAGGGGAATTGAGATCACGTGGGCAAATGCAACAGTTATTTCTGGAAGGGAAATTTAAGCTGCGTCACACAGCAAAAGCAAATTTCTGGGGAATCCAGCTGTAGTCGGGACTACAGAAAGTTTGTGGGTTCAGGGAAAGCCTGAAACTGAGGCTGTGTGAACATTCCTGGAAATTGAATCACGTTAGGACACAGTTAAGACGTTTCCAAACGAGAGGTTTCTGGAAAGGAAATCTAGGCTCCATCACATAGCTAAAGCAAATTTCTGGGGAATCCAACTGTAGTCAGGGGACTACATAAAATTTGTGGGTTCAGTGGAAGCCTGAAACTGAGGCTGTGTGACAGTTTAGACATCTTAAGTTGCATAACAGGGTCAGCGCAATGGAGTGGAAGCTCAACCGGTCCAATTTTAGGTGAAAAGTCAGGTCTGTAGAAAACGTCCAACAGATTATTTAGGTGCGCACCGACAAGGTAAATTCACAAGAGTTTGGGAGAGCCAATATGGGGAAATATGGGGTTTTATTAAATGAGAAGATTGTATGGCCAAAAATGCATGCTAGATGTAGGAAAATCAGTATTATGATTTTTCTGAGAGAAGGAACATTAAGGAGACTTAAGGTCATAAGGGAATGAGTTGAAGAGAATTGCGATGTGGGGATGTTGTGTGAAAGCGGTGTGTGTGTGAAATGTAAGCAGACAGAAGGGAAAGAAGGCCAATGCAGGAATAATTGTCATATAGAGAAGGAGGATGGAATGTAACTTACTGATAATATGTTTACATCTGCAGACTAACTATTTGATAGAAGAATGTGGGATAAGTGGCTATAATGGAAAGAAATATAACAGCAAAAATGAATGTTTTGAAAATGAAAATTCTAAAAATGTTTCACTATGGACAAATATTTTAAGTATGTTTTTTTTTTTTTTATGTGATGAGTGCCACCGCTATCATAGTGTAAAATAACTAAAATGATTTAGGACCTTTCTAGATGTTTGTTTTTTGATGGTCAAAATGAAGGGGGTTTAAATGGCAAAAATGAGACTGCCAGTTGTAACAGAGACTCGAGCTGATTGGAAATGTGTAATTTCTAAATTCCCCTATGTGTGAGTAAAAGACAAATATAAACACGATTGTTTATTCAATGCTCTAAAAAGGCAGTGTACCAGTCCTGAATTCCTCAGAGTCTCTCTCATTTAAAGTCAGTGAAGAACAGTGTCTCAATTGAAAATCATGGACACAGAGATGTTAAAAGGAATGATTGCCATGAAGAGGGCAATTAGTTGGCAATTTGTTAAAGTAAAACTTGATGAGTATGAAGAGGTCTTTGAAATTAGTAATACAGACCTTGAATGATAGAAGTGACTATTTTGATGAATTTCTTCTATGACCAGTAACTTTTTTGTCTGATCTTTGTCACAATGTGCAGGGCTGATGGCTCCGGTTACAGATGTAGCAGAACACTACTCTGAATGGACAGTTGTAATAAGTTCACTGTGTAAAATCTCAGTACTGATATATTGCTGCTTTAAAGATGTTTAATGGATTTTAGTGATTAAATACAGCTGTCATTAACCTGTCTCCAAGTTTTAACACTATTAGGCAGTCCAATGGCTCTGGTGGCTCTTGAATGCAACTTCCCTAAGCTCCAGAAAACACCTGATTTTGTTGAAGAAAACTGTCAAAGATTTCATGATGGGAAAGAGCATGTACCAGTGTGCACAAGGTGATTTCTCAATGATGGGTAAGATCCTCTTTGGCCAGATAGAGGACAACCTAAGGCAGGGGGTTGCCGCCGCCACTGGGTATCTACCCTGATGGGGCGGTGTTTATGTGAGATGGGTATGAGAGTGGAGCGGATGTCTGTGAGGCCAACAGCATCATTAAGGGGGGATGACCTGTGACAACGTACAGCAGTCTGACCCAAAAATGTTCCTCTATACCACTCACCAGAAACCGCATTCCTAAGATGGCTTGTTTTTCATTGTGACAAGCAACTATGCCAGGGGACAAGACCCTGAGGAGAAGAAGATTATTGATAAAGAGCTGATGGGAATGAGATTTCAAAAGCCGACTGAGACCATGGGGTGATTGTCCGTAATTTCTGGGGAGACCATAGCAAAATTTATTAACATGATGTTGGTTGCCCTATTGGCAAGAACTGTATAGAAGTTTAGGATTCAGCACTATGATGAATGTCTGAATTCATGAGGCTGTGTTGATTTTGAGCTAATGTGTCTCTATCATAGTTTCACTCCTGCAGGTCATTAGACATGGCAGAGGATAATTCCAAGGCATGATGGGTGGTTAAAGATGAAGACCACGTTTGCAGATTCAAGAGAAAGTTAAGTGAATTCAGTGTTTAACTTAAAGATACTTTAAAAATGTTCAAAGTATAAGTTATAGTCTTTTGAGGCTGGTGAAAAGATTATTTGTGCCGTAAGAGAGAGTGACTGCTGGGGTAGAGCCAAGGATACTCTGTCTGTTATCAGCTAAAGCTTAAACAAAAAGCAATGAGACAGGGACCAAAACACCCCAGATGACTTTCATAAAAATGAATTAAAATGAACATATATGCTTTGAGACTGGATAAGAGATCATGCAAAAACTACATGAAAAAATGGGGAAGGTTAAATAAGTTTTTAGACTTAACAACTAGGGCTGGGCAATATGGCTGAAAACTGTATCACGATATCAGTGTTTCATATCGGTCGATATCGATAATTATTGATATTTTTTATGACCCATTTAAAATAAGGACCAAAAGAAAAATATATTACATTTAAACATTTTTATTTTAAACTTAAAGGATTAGTTCACTTTTAAATGAACTTTTGCTTATAATTTACTCACCCCCATGTCATCCAAGATGTTCATGTCTTTCTTTCTTCAGTCGAAAAGAAATTAAGGTTTTTGATAAAAACATTCCAGGATTTTTCTCCATACAATGGGCTTGAATGGGCACCAGACGGTTCAAGGTCCTAATGACAGTTTCAGTGCAGCTTCAAAAGGCTTTAAACGATACCAGACGAGGAATAAGGGTCTTATCTAGCGAAACGATCAGTTATTTAAAAAAAAAAAAAAAAAAAATTACGTTTTATAAGCACAAATGTTCTCCTTGCTCTGTTCTTGGATGCGCGTTCGTGACGTCACGTAATACGCAATTACGTTGAAAAGGTCACGCTTGACATAGGCGGAAGTACAGATTCGGTGTTTACAACTTAAACGTGCAAATACTAAGTCAAACGCCGTTTACAAAAAAAGGTAAAACAACAATGTCGGACAAGGAGAAGATGAGTTTTTCGCCTGCCCTACCTTTTGAACCGGAATACACAGAGGAAGAAATTAGGCAGATGGAAGAGACTGCTGCGGCGACACACACCTCTCCAGCATCGGGCAGACGAAGATCTAACGAGACGTGGTGGTGCACGTGGCAAATGCCAACCATTGCCAACAGAGGAAGAATCTAGATGCTGCCACGACTGGACCATTTCAATCCCGCCATTAGAATCAGTCGGTGAGTCCCTGTTTCCATCTCGCTGCATTACCGGACAAAATTTCCACCGTTACTGAGCAACAGCGTTTTAAGGGGGTCGCACACTGGACGCGAAGCTCAGCGCAGAGCCACGTCTTTAAAATTCGAACGCATTGTTTCCTATGAGTGTACACACACCGGCGGCGACATTCGGTGCCTGTCTGCGGCGCCCAGGAAGTTGTTCAAAATCCTGCTGCGCCACAGAGCGCCATATACATTGTTTACATTAAATGTATATTATATTTCTCTCAAATTGTCGTTAATGTACATACTGACTTCACCCTGTGCTGCAAGATACATCAGTTTTACATTCTTAGTTTAACAGCTTGAATAAAGTCTAAAAATGTAAAATAAACATAGCCTTTTCTTACCTTTTGCTTTGTTGTGCCATTTTTCCATGTACACTAACCTCAGTGCAAAATATTAAAGCATATGTAACGTTTCCCTGTTGACGTAAAACACTCCCATTGTGCAGCTCTTCTATCAGGAGTCGAGTCAAAATTGAGCTTGCGCGTATATAATGTGCGCGTCCGGTGTGCGACCCCCTTTAGAGGTGTTTTTGTTCTGATGGAGATGGGTATGACTGTCTGGTGGTACTGACAACACAGGATGGAAGAACCATTAGTTGTTTTACCTTTTTTTTGTAAACGGCATGTGTCTCAATCAGCTCCCTAGTTCAGTAGTCAGGGCACTGATCAGGGAATCAGCCACATTCACTTTCATACTGATTCACGACCTAGGGAACTAGGGAGCTGATCAAGACACAGGGTTAGTATTTGCACGTTCAAGTTGTAAACACCGAATCTGTACTTCCGCCTATGTCAAGCGTGACCTAATCAACGTAATTGTGTATTACGTGACGTCACGAACGCTCATCCGAGAACAGAGCAAGGAGAACATTTGTGCTTATAAAACTTAAACTTTTTTTTTAATTTTTTTAAAATGACTGATCGTTTCGCTAGATAATACCCTTATTCCTCGTCTGGTATTGTTTAAAGCCTTTTGTAGCTGCACTGAAACTGTCATTAGGACCTTGAACCGTCTGGTGCCCATTCAAGCCCACTGTATGGAGAAAAATGTTTTCATCAAAAACCTTAATTTCTTTTCAACTGAAGAAAGAAGGACATGGACATCTTGGATGACATGGGGGTGAGTAAATTATAAGCAAAAGTTTATTTAAAAGTGAACTAATCCTGTAACCTTCCTCTGATCATAATACCCTCAGTTAAGACAGAAATGTCAACAACCATTGGAAAACTCAAATAATTTAAATGTAAACATAAGTCTAAAGTAGGGTGACCACCCGTCCCGCATTTTGGGCACTCACAGGGAGATTCCCTTGCACAAAACTGGACGCGCGCGCTCTCTCGCTCAGATATCACAACTGCGCGCTCAAACTTTTGTCCTCTTGCATGTGCAGCCATGAATCTAGAATGGTCTTCTCTCCAGGATTTAATGTTGCCATAAGCGCAACATTATAGTGTGGGCACCCACCGGCAGAAACATTATTCGGCGCATATGCCAACAAATATAAATCAATATTTACATAGCGTAATAGTTGTAAATGTATGTGTCTTATGTGTCCCGCAAAATCACATCTACTGTCCTGCAACAGATCAATAGTCAGGTGGTCACCCTAGTCTAAAGTCACAATGAACATGTTTCCTCTTTTATTTACAATTTGCTCTCTCACTGCTGCACTCATTTTCTGCTTATCAGTCGCCAGTTACTGAAGAAGAATCCAGCACGAGACAACGATATGGCGAAACCAAAATTGATAGGCTACTGTTACATGATTGGCTGTTAGTGTGTCACTCCCTACATTGCTAGGTTACCAGAGAACGAGTGCCTTTGTTAATGCAAACAAACTTGCTTCGCAACCTCTGTTTTCTTCCGACGAAGAATAAAAAAATATCGAACGTTTTATCGAACACATTTTTTATTGATATCGATCACGTGTCTATCGCAATACATATCGTTATCGTTTTATCGCCCAGCCCTATTAACAACAAAAGCAAACATTGAAAATGAGCAGTTCATAGTCACGTGTGTCTAGTATGAGTGTGAATGCAACTATACCTTATGTTTCCTATGTGTTAATTTGTAGAAATATTCTGTCTTCAGTGTGTGCATATGTAATTAACCTCTGGAATGAGTGTTTTATCATTACAGATGGGTTAAGTGAAATGAAAAATTTTGACAAGCTGATAATTTGTATTGAATCTGATGAAAAGACGATACAGAACATGGGACAAGCTTTATGTGGATTAGGATATCCAGCTCTGTCTACTAGTGGTAATTTTGACAACTAACCTTTAAACAGTACCTGATATTATCATTGCCATAATTTGTGTTATTCCAGCCACGATGTGCAGAGAAATAGAAACCGTTTCTAAAATTTGCGTGCCGCGGCTGGTTAGGACAATACTCAGTTGACCTAGAATTAAAAATTGAATTTACCTTGGCATAGCTGAATAACAAGAGTTCAGTACATGGAAATGACATACACTGAGTTTCAAACACCATTGTTTCCTCCTTCTTATATAAATCTCATTTGCTTAAAAGACCTCCGGAAAACTTGCGGATCTCAACATAACACCGACTGTTACGTAACAGTCGGGATCATTAATATGTACAGTGTTTCCCACAGGATTTTGTGAGACTGTGGTGGGTGGACATCGGTTCACAGAGAATTTTGCACATTTTTAAATTTAAATGCATAAATCTGGTGCATTCTGAGAGCAAAATTAAGTGACTAGATCAATGAAGAAATTTGTTCTCTTGTAAACAATTTTGTGCTCTAAAAGTAATTTATTTATTGGTGATGGTAGGTCACATTAGTCATTACTATTTGTATTCTTATGAAATGAAAAAACAATTATTATAAATAATAATTATATGTATTTATATTAATATATATTAATAAAAGACGCTTATTTTAAATGTATTGTGCAGCTTTTTAATGGGGCAACAAGATATGATAGATACGACAGAACATAATAGGCTATTAATAATCTTTCAGTGTGCAAAAGCATGATAATATGAAACGCTTCAAAACAGCAGCAAAAAAAAACGCTAATGCGCATCCCGGGTGCAGAATGATGTGCTTGAAGCAATATCGAGTCAGAGCGCGCAGTTACGCAGCGCATTGAAAAGTTCACGCCACGGTACAAAAATAATCCCTGTGTATATCTGACTGCATCTAACAGTTTATTAATCATATGTTTCTTCTCACTTTTTTAAATTACAGTTATAGTGCGTGTGACGCCAATTCATAGTCCTTGTGTTGTGCGATCTAACAGACACCCTGTAGCCAATATGATGACATCGTTCAGAAACAGCAATAAACTCCAGCAAGATAAAGTCATTTTATCCAAATCCACAGCCCTTTATCTACATATCAAGTATTATAATAGGAATATATCATATTGGAGAGTTTTACCGTGCTGACTGTCGTTACCGAACGCGCCGCGCTGTTTGAGTGCTGAATGATTAACAGCTGCAGCGGAGGGAAGACAAGTTTCTGACTGTGAACTTAACGATGTACATATCCTTCTGTCCCTCACATGAAGCTATGGAGTGGCTTCAGATGACTTTGAATATAGTGCATAATAATTTAATTGGTGCTAGTCTACTTATTTTGCTCTATGACTCCCACTTTTGCCATACAAAAGAGCGCAATTATCAGACTGCAATTTAAATATCGCGACAAACCTGATTTCCGTTTCATTTTGAGACTGTGGCGGGACAAATTAGAATGTGGCGGGCTGCCACAGTCTAGTCAATGTATGGGAAACACTGATGTATGACCCCAATTTTTGCATATATGCCAGCCCATGTTCCAGGCAGACAAGGCAGTATTAACGTCTGGATCTGCACAGCTGAATCATCAGACTAGGTAAGCAAGCAAGAACAACAGCGAAAAATGGCAGATGGAGCAATAATAACTGACATGATCTATGATATCATGATATTTTTAGTGATATTTGTAAATTGTCTTTCTAAATGTTTCGTTAGCATGTTGCTAATGTACTGTTAAATGTGGTTAAAATTACCATCGTTTCTTACTGTATTCACGGAGACAAGAGCCATCGCTATTTTCATTATTAAACACTTGCATTCTGTATAATTCATAAAAACAACTTCATTCTTTATAAATCTCTCCAACAGTGTAGCATTAGCCGTTAGCCACAGAGCATAGCCTCAAACTCATTCAGAATGTAAATGTAAACATCCAAATAAATACTTTACTCACATAATTCGAAGCATGCATACATCATGCATGACGGACATCTTGTAAAGATCCATTTGAGGGTTATATTAGCTGTGTGAACTTTGTAAATGCGCTGTAATATAGTCGAGAGCTTGTGTGGCAGGAAGCGCGAGCATTTAAAGGGGCCGCACACAGCCTGAATCAGTGCATAGTTAATGATGCCCCAAAATAGGCAGTTAAAAAAAGTATTTAAAAAACTCTATGGGGTATTTTGAGCTGAAACCTCACAGACACATTCAGGAGACACCTTAGACTTATATTACATCTTGTGAAAAAGCATTCTAGGGCACCTTTAACAAGCTCCTATATTTTGCAGTATATAAGTTTAGATTGATAATAATGGGTAAAAAGTAGAGATGCACTGATTGCAATTTACTTGGCTAATTCCGATTTCTGTTTTTTTGTTAGTGTGATCTGCCAATACCGATTTTTGCAGATTCCGATTTTCTTTTTAAGAACTATAATTGACAACATATGCAAATCTACTTTACTTTTCTTCAATGCAAATTATATTCTCATAAAAAAAATACGCAAGTAAAAGAGCTGTTTGGTGTGAGCGCGCAACCTGCGGGAATAACTAAAATTATGCGCAATACAAGCACTATTATAGTGACTAGCGAATGAGAGAGAGGAGGCGCCCAGGTGTGCGTCACTTTACCGTGACAGAGAAGAGAGCAAGAACGTGCAGCTGACGTTACTGCCTGTGCCGCTGGTAACAAAATGGATCGGCTCGGAATCTGTAAGAAGTGAGACTGATCAGCCGATTATGAGGGAAATCAGCCGATTCCGATCCCTGGCCAATCAATCGGTGCATCTCTAGTAAAAAGGCTAATAAATTGTGTTTCTATTATTCTATTTACCACAATGTCAAAGCAACACAGCTTAACCAAAAATAAAAAGCTCTTTCCACACTGATCACATGTGAACAGCTTCTCACCAGTATGAATTCTCATGTGAAGCTCAAGATGTTGTTTGGTTGTGAAGCTGTTTCCACTCTGATTGCAGGCTGGTTTTTCTCCAGGTTTGACATGATGTTTCTCCTCCACTTCACTCAGTTCTTCACTCTCCTCCTCCTCTTTAATCATATCTAAAATGGAAGAAAAAATAATTACTAAAATAATTATAAGAGAGAAATATACATAAAAGTGAGCCCTGATGTAATAGCAGAAACTAGACAACCGCTACAAAATATTATCATTACTTTGATGCCTTTTTATAAATTAATCAATGTTAAGAAATGTCCCTAACACTTTCTATGAATGAGGATCAAAGATATTCAATTGTTATTTTTAAAACATTATTGACAAATTTCATGTTTCTGTAGTGAGAACTTCAAGGTGGAGTAAGTAGATTTTGAAAATCACTGTTTAGAAGTTAGTCCACCGACACCAACAACAATCGCGTAACCAATCAGAATTGGGGGGCGTGGCTATAATCTTGAGCAGAGAGAACGAGTAACACCATGTCCTAACCAGACGTGATGTGATAAGATTCCAGCAACAAGCAACCTGTGAGACAGTGTTAGCAACCTAATTAGACAGTGATGTTTTCATTACAGCTAAAAAGCTGTGAACACAGAATGATGTTCAAACTCACATTAGACACTTTTAAGATTACATAAAGCCATAAGTCTTAAGTATATTAAGAAATTACGGTCAATATAAGATTTTAAGAGTCAAAATGTGAAGCTTGAGTCTTAGATCTTCTTAATGATGTATAGTTTGTCAAATGCACATTAACAGGCTATATAATAGGGCTGGGCGATATATCGCATGCGATTGTCACGCGCATTTCGTCAGTAAAGCCGGTTCCCTGATTACCGCTAAATGGCCATCACCTGCTTTCAAATGGTGCAGCATTTAATAGACAGAAC
Source organism: Megalobrama amblycephala (assembly GCF_018812025.1). Taxonomy (NCBI): domain Eukaryota; kingdom Metazoa; phylum Chordata; class Actinopteri; order Cypriniformes; family Xenocyprididae; genus Megalobrama; species Megalobrama amblycephala. Next base: position 68,384,693 of record NC_063044.1, on the reverse strand, counting down.
CGTAGATCACTGAAAAGCCACGCAATATCGCGTTCATATCGCATATGAATCGCCTTCGATAATGAACGCGATATTGCGTGGCTTTTCAGTGATCTACGGTTCTGTCTATTAAATGCCGCACCATTTGAAAGCAGGTGATGGCGATTTAGCGGCAATCAGGGAACCGGCTTTACTGACGAAATGCGCGTGACAATTGCATGCGATATCGCCCAGCCCTACTATATAATATAACAAATATAGTAGCCTATATGAAATGCCATAGAGGTAGGAATGTTCAGACACTTTGCATCACAGAAATACATTATATTTTAAAGTATATTAAAACAGAAAACCATTATTTGGTTAGAGACTTGAGACTTCTTTTAAAAACATTATAATGGCAATGCGTTTAACATAGGCCTATACAAAATTTTCTTTACATGATGTGCAATAATACATGCATGCATGATATCACAAAAATCATGTTTTTTTGTTTTGTTTTTTTTGTCAAGGGTGGACATTAATCCTATTATCAGCATGATCACAGAGGGTTTTTTCTCAGCCTACCTGACTGAAAGGCCTCATTATGCAGCTCATTATACAGCTCATTATGCGGCTCATTATGCAGATCTTTTGTCTTCTCATGTGTGAATCACATCATTATTCATCAAGATTCACACCTTCATGCATACTGTGTTTCTTGACAAAAAGTGTCTTACAAAATCTAAATCAAAATATTTTTTACATGAACGAGTAGGCAGGATAAATTTATCTTTTTGAAGCAAAAACTCTAGTCTACAACCTCCAATAGCTAGAAGTCTTGTGAACATGTTTTTTCAATAACCACGCATAAACATTATTCCTTCAAAAACACAAACATGTACATACATGTTCCTCACATATTATGGTAGCCTAGTTCCTGCTGAATACAGTGTAATGACACTTCTCCAGGTCCCCAAAAATCCTCAGACCCCAAAGCCTAATAAGGTAGTGTAACATTTTTCTGACAAACAAATCACTCCCAAATCAGGAATTAGCAGCACAGTAATTACTGACACAGTTAAGGGTAGCCTATTTAAATAAAACAAGAATGACAAATAAATGAACAAACTGTAATAAATAAAGAACACGCTGTCCACGCTCATGTTTGAGGTTTAACAAGCTTTATATTTCGCAGTAGATTCATTTAGATTGATAATAACATGTAAAGGCAAATACATTTTGTTTCTATCATTCAATTTTCCACAATGTCAAAGCAACACAGCTAAAATACAAACCTAAAATACAAGCTCATGCTCGTGCGCTCTAGACAGAATACTTCAGTTGCAGGGAACACATTAGTAGACTAAGAAGAATCAAATATATTTAAGTTTAACAAGGTTGGGTTCCTTCAACTATGTATTGCCAAGATACTGGTGATGCATATCACAATGCAGGGGTTAAAATAAGATATTGTGATATAGTTTGTGTCCTACATTTTTCACTTAACCCTGTAACTTCTGACATGATTTTCCTCCTTTTAAAAACAGAGTATTTATTAAAAATTGTGGCACCCAAAGTAACAGCATCTGGGCCTAAAATATAATAATGCTTTAAACTATATAATGTCTAAAATCCTGGTAATGCTGCAAAATGTGAACCATATATAAAATAAATGTAAGTTAATCTGTTAACCTGCATATAGTCAGAATTATTGTCATAATTATTAGAAATGTAAAGCTCAAAAGTATGTGTATTTTAGTTTGTGGGGTGAGTTTAAATAATTATATCAAAGAAAGTGTAAATATCTTGCAAATTAAAAAAGGTATAAGAGATTTATTTTGATAAGTACAGTGTGATAATTTAGCTGTTGTTTAGCTAACAATAAATACACTGCAGCCATGTTCTATTTCAAATCAAATCTAAAACTCTAAACTATAAAATGCTAACTGATATTCATTCAGTGTCTCTATTGTTTTGTGGTGCAAACTGCCCCATTCAGTTTCAGTCTCTCCTGCACACATTCACAGCTCTCCGGTTTGGTTATGGCTCTAATTATAATTCTTTTGTCATTATTGTAATTACTAATGACTCTGTGTTTTTGTTTCTTCTCACTTCATCTCCTTTCAAGCATTCAAATGAGCTTTACTATTCAAACAGCTGCATAAGGGCTAGCTAGCATGTTAGCACTCCATCAAAACACGACAATTTATGAGATTAAAACCATGTTTTTGCTCCAAACTCATTGTAACGCAGGTCGAGTGTTTTAAACAATCGTCTGTGATCTGACGTGGCTTCAAAAAAAAAAAATAGATGATATAAAAATACATTAGCCTCTTTGTTTGTTTGGCTTTATAGTATGCCTATTCTGCACAGTGATACAGGCTATGTCGATTAGCATTGTGTTATATACACTATTATACTAAAAATACTCTAATATACTCTACCTGGCATGGCTTGAAGAACACAGATAATCTCTCTCTGCATGTTATTATCGGTGGATATCATGAGCACTTCTGTCATATATAAAAGTCTCACTCTTGCACTTTCTGCTCGAGGGTGCCCTCTAGCTTCCAGTGCACGAGAGTGTTTAGTGCTCCAAAACACAAACATCGCCACATTTAAGGGTAAAAATTGAATATTACTCCTTTCGAAATTTGACGAAACAAATAAGAATATATTGATATTTCTCCAAATTAACTAAAAGCCACGAGGGACATTATTTAGTCGATCACTTTCATGAAGACCGTCAGTTTTTTCTTAGTGCAGCTGAGGTTCATAATATACATATTAAAATATCGACTCACTTGGTGTTTCATTTTCATAACTTTCAAGACATTACTGTCACTATATGATTTTCAGACTAAAACAGGAATCAAATACTGAAGCTTGAGTTATTTTTAAAGATGTATGTATCTTTTAAATTAAAACTAACTAAACGAACTAATGTGAACAAAGAACAAATTAGTGCGCCAACATTCTCCAGCAGGTTAAAATAATATTTTGTTTGACCTGATGTTGACAATTAATATGAAAGTTCCTCAAACCTCCCTTTACTGACCATTTGTTGAAAACAAACATTTGTACTCATTTCAGTTTGACTGTTTCTGTTATCTAAATGTGCAGAAGTTCTTGAATCTTTTCTAACATGAATGTTGTTCAGCATCATGAATGAATGAATAATAAACACCAACCTCTTTGTTCTTCAGTATCTTCAGTGTGTTTCATTCTGCAGGGTTCTGGATCACTCATGTTCTCACTGTCCTCTTTAATAAACTCAGTCTTTGCAGATTTCAGCTCCTCCTGATGCTCTGATGCTCATCTGATGGGAATATTCCAGCATTTATTGGAGAATTGTAGTGGGAGGAGCTTTACTGATGATGTGACTGTGATGGGAGGAGCTGATTTGTTAAAATCAAAAATAAATCAGTTAGGGTTTGTTTTAATAATTGGCACTTCTAAGCATTTGCATGTCTGTCTATTCATGGTAAAGTAACCGATGCTATTTCATACATAATTTTTATTGCTAATCCTAACGTTATACTGCTTCTTCATTTAAATAAAGACATATATCAAGAACTAAAGAAAATAATACAAGTAATGTAATGTCACTTCTTGCAAATAAGAAAAACAGTTGAAAGTACGAAATGTTGACACCAGTGAAATGAGCTTTATTGTCAATTTACAGGGGCATATTCTTCGTACCTCGCTTAATAAATCTGAGATGATTTGACAGATGCCAGATCTTCTAATCGTGATAACTGAACTCTGGCTAATTTGGTTCTTCAAACGAATTTGCAGATTGGATTAAAATATCTGGATTAAGTTGTCTAAGATGACTGCGTGTTCTCGTGTTCCATGAAAAGGGCAGATGCATCGATACACGAAACCACGATCAGCAATGCAGTGATTGGCTGGAGTCAAGACGACAACGTAATGACATCATAGAATGAGAAAAGACACCTGACGAAAAACTTGACGAATTTCTAGACATTTATAAGGAAACAGCCAAGCGAATAAATGACAGAAGAACAACATAAATGTTATTATAGATAAATGAAATGTGCACTATTTTTTTTTTTTTACATGATTACCCAATTATTTAGGCTATATTCAAAATTTCCAGTATTTGTACAGGCAATTTTTTATTTCAATGTTGTAAATAGCAACTAATTTACCTTTGAAGCATATTTGACAGCATTAATTAAAGTTTCTTAAGGGTCAAGATCAAGATATCTGCGTCTCCTGCGCTTCATCAAGTCACTCCCATAATAGGCTATCTGTCGTGGTTCAAATGCACAAATGCATGTACGGCATAGACATCTGTACATCATGTGTGTAAGACTCCTATAAAAATTATTAAGTAATTATTCCCTCACGAATGAATCTCTCAAAGAGTAAAACTGTTGGTCTATATTATGGTTTGAGCTTACGGACCTGTTGCTATGACAGCAAGTCTAGGATTAGCGTTGAAGAACCGAACAATCCAAGATCATGCCAAATCGCCATCAGTCAAATCCAGCTAAGTGAGTTAGCGACCAAGTTGAGAGAGCCCTCTGCTATGAACAATAAAATGCTGATCAAAATCATTCTATAGATGCTGGTAGTGTGAAAGCTACATCTGATGACAATAAAATATTTCTGTAGGCCTGTGCCTTCTCCTTTGTGTCAGTATCAAATATAAGAGTGATGCTACCATTAAAGGACAGAATATAAATACAAAATACAGTGCTCGACATTAAGCCTGGTTTTGTGCTTGTCCTTTGGACAACTAAATTGGTAATTTACTTGCCAGAGTAAAAAAGTAGCTTGTCTGGGGAAAAAAAAAAAAAAAAAAAAAAATATATATATATATATATATATATATATATTATTCAAATATTTTATCTTTTATTTCATATTCTTACATTTGATAAATTAAAATAGTAAGACACTATAGGGCTGTTACCAAATTAAATAATTTACACTGAAAAAGTACAACTGCGTTCAATAATGTTATGAGATTCTTTAAATATTTTTGAATAAACAAATAAGAAATGCTGGTGGGAAATTTATACTTTTAAACATGAAATTAAACCGCCAGTAGATGGCGGCAAGTGACCGTCTTAATGAGTGAGTCACTGAGTCATTTATTCAAACGATTCACTCTGAATCAAGAATGAAGCAGTTGTTTATGAATGGGCGATTGAATCTTCACTCAACCGATTCGTTCAAAACGCTGAATCATTCGAAACGGCTGAGCTGCGAGATGCGCTGCTTCTGCTTTGTTTGGAACTATTTTCGCTGCTACAATAGAACAAAAAACAGGCATATTGCATCTAAAACGTAAGTGATTGATAGTAACTACTTGTTTATTGAACTGTTGTATGAAATTAGTGTCAATTTCAATCGAGGTGATATTCAGGAATTCAGCACTTTCGGTTGTGTGATGCTTAACTTTATCATATGCCGTAAATAGCAAGCTAAACCCCATTTTATTTTTTATTATTGCAACATGATAACTGAGTTTCTTTGTGTGAGCAGAGCTCATTTGTTTTGAATTCTCCTCAAGAGGTTACGTGATCCTCAACAGCGCAATATCACGCCAGCTACATCCACTATCAGTCACCACTTAAGAGATTAATCATTCTCGCGTTTTGGTTGTTATTGACACTTTAATCAAGCTACTTATCTGGTCAGGCAAGTAAAATTCTCTTTCACTTCAAAAAATCCACTTGTCCCGCAGTCCCGGACAAGTGGATGTCGAGCCCTCGTAAGCCTATGTGCCGGGGCTTAGCCCCGGACGGCCCCGGCCCAATTTAACCCCTGTGTGTTCTTAATCCGCCCCTTTTATCGAGGATGCATCGAGAGGTGACTTGTGCAGACTTGATTCAGCCAGGTATCCCAGAATGCATCTCACACTAACCAGCAAACTTCAATAGTAAAGGAGAAATCTTGCGCAATTTAAATTATTATGTCATGATATGTAGTTTTAAGTGTCTGAACCACATTTGAGGCTATTGATGTTTTTGTTTGTTTGTTTTCAAATAAAATGAAAAGAGGCAGAGTGGTGTTTTATAATGCATTTTGTTTTATTGTTGGCTAAAATATACTCAAAGATAACCAGAGAAGCCAGAGCGAGTTGAGTGATATTATCAAGTACGCTGCTGTGCCATTTGCAGAATCACCGGACTTGTGTTCTCCCGTCCTTGGGAGTCCGTTCTCCTGAGTCGAACTATACTACCACTACTACTAAGGACACAAGTTCGAAGTTCGATGGAGACTGTGATAGTACCCCCCTCCCAAAGAGGGGGGGGGTGCCCTGGAGACCTAACAGGTCGGGAGCTTCAGGACGCCATGGCGGTGAGGCCTCCGTGGCTTTGGCAACTACGGCCACAGGTATATGGCCCCCAACCCTGAAAATTTCTATGGAAGGATCTGTGCATCCCTGGACTGGAGCGGATTCTGAAGCGGGCTTGTAAACTTGAGCGGGCTCTGGAGCTGAGTCTGGGACTGGAGGGGGTTCTGGAGCTGACTCAGGGACTGGAGCTGAGTCTGGGACTGGAGCGGGCTCTGGAGCTGACTCAGGGACTGTAGTGGGCTGTGGAGCTGACTCGGGAACTGGAAAGGGTTCTGGAGCTGACTTGGGGACTTGAGCGGTCTTTGGAGCTGACTCAGGGACTGGAGCTGAATCTGGAACTGGAGCAGGCTCTGGAGCTGACTCTGGGACTGGAGTGGGCTCTGGAGCTGAGTCTGGGACTGGAGCTGAATCTGGGACTGGAGCGGGCTCTGGAGCTGACTCAGGGACTGGAGTGGGTTCTGGAACTGACTCTGGGAACTGGAACGGGTTCTGGAACTGACTCAAGGACGGAGCAGGCTCTGGAGCTCACTCGGGGACTGGAGCAGGCTCTGGAGCTGACTCGGGGACTGGAGTGGAGTCTAGAGCTGACTCTGGGATGGGACTCCATCTCTGGACTCTGGTCATGGGCTAAAGCCATCCCTGGATGCTGGTTGAGGGGCTAAAGCCATCCCTGGACACTAGTTGAGGGGCTAAAGCCATCCCTGGACAGTGGTCGTGACTAAAGTCATCTCTGGATGCTGGTTGCGGGCTAAAACGTAGATGGATGTTTATTGACAAACAGAAGGTAGATGATAGTGATGCAGGTAAGTGAACAGATGATATGAACTAGGTAGAATGGAAACTAGGTAAGTAGACATACACAGATGTTGGGGCACGGAGAATACAGGGAGATCACTGAAGGTCCTTCAGAACAGAAGGTCCTTAGGTACGCTGGAGACAAACATAGAAATGTCCTTCATGCATGAATGCATCAATGAGACCAGACAACTGAGGGGGGTGAGTGGCATGCTTAAATAGTCTGGTGATTGTGTGCTGATGGGAAGCAGGGGCGTGTGATTGGCAGATCAGGAGCGGTAATGAGGAAGTGTGTGCAGTTGTGGGCCAGGGAGGATGAAGGGAAATGGAGTTTGTGGAGACCAGGACGGACAGAGACTGTGACATAGGCTTTCCTGGAGTTGTTGGAAACGTTTATGAAACACATGACACATCATTGCTCCAAATTGTAACTGAGTAGACCTACATCAAAAACTCAATGGAAAGCTATTTAAAACATTTCAGTGTCTTTTTAAATTATTTTTTTAAATAATTACATCAAATGATTGATGTTGTGTGCTGTGGCTTTACCTTTGCAGGCACACTATTGGCTGATTCAGAGGTTGATTTTTAACAGCTCAAGTCTAAGTAACAATGGATGCAATGTAATCTACTAGAGTCAATAATATATAAATAAGTCAGAAAAAATATAAATGTAACAATTTATTGTTAGTCATGCCAATTACAATATCAATTAAAAAATGATCAATACAAAACATCAAAATGCTCAGAAATGACAGTAAAAGATGCATACCTTGACATTTGGAAAATGCATAAAGAATGTCTGGAGGACACTCAGCATTATGAGCTGATCTGGCCACAGAATCACACCTGAAGTCTCCTCCAACATCTCTGACCAAGACAGAAACTTCTTTCAAATGGAATCATGAGCAAATAATAGGAATTTGCAATAATCAAGGTTTACATCTTTAGGGAACAAGGGAACAATTTGCATAAAAGAGACCAATTGGCAGAGGACCCAAATAATATCTCTAAACTCTTACAACCTTTATTGCCTTTGGGTTCACCTCTGTGGGAATGAGACATTTCAAATGATACCAAACATGTATAGTGTTGTATGATAATTGTCTTAAACTGTATCGTGGGGATAATCATGTTTTAAAGAAATTAAAAGGTTAATTTTCTTTTTCTCATAGAGTAGCTCTCTCTTCCAGTTTCTATAAACTTAGACATGTGTGTGCAGCTTCTCTCCAGTGTGGATCCTCTCATGTCTTTTCAGATTTGTTGACCGATTGAATTTCTTGTCACAGTGTGAACACTTGTAATGTTTTTCTCCAGTGTGAATCCTCTCATGTGTTTTCAGATTTGCTGAGCAACTGAATCTCTTGTCACAGTGTGAACACTTGTAAGGTTTTTCTCCAGTGTGGATCATCTCATGTGTTTTCAGAGATGATGACTGACTGAATCTCTTGTCACAGTGTGAACACTTGTAAGGTTTTTCTCCAGTGTGAATTCTCTGGTGTTTTCTTAATGTGCTCCCTGTAGTAAAAGTCTTCTCACACTCAAAGCACATGTACTCTCTCACACTAGTGTGTATTTTCTGATGTGATTGTAAATCTGACAGCCGTGAAAAACTCTTTCCACACACAGAACATGAATATGGTTTCTCCTTCGTATGAACTGTCAGGTGTCTCTTCAGGTTTGATGCAGTAATACATTTTCTGCCACACTGATCACATGTGAACGGTTTCTCTCCAGTGTGGATCCTCATGTGAACATTAAGACTCTGTTTGGTTAATGAACTCTTTCCACACTGATCACATGTGAACGGTCTCTCTCCAGTGTGGATCCTCATGTGACTCTCAAGACTAGAATTGGTTGTGAAACCTTTCCCACACTGATCACACTTGAACAGATTCTCTCCAGTGTGAACTGTCATGTGAACATCAAGACTTTGTTTGTATGCAAAATTCTTTCCACATTGACTACATATATACGGCTTTTCTCCAGTGTGAATCTTCATGTGTTCCTTAAAATTTCCTTTTTGTGTGAAACTCTTTCCACATTGATCACATGTGAATGGCTTCTCTCCAGTGTGGATCCTCATGTGACGCTCAATATTACGTTTGTGTGTGAGGCTCTTTCCACACTGATCACATGTGAATGGCTTCTCACCAGTATGAACTCTCATGTGATGCTGAAGACTTCGTTTGGTTGTGAAACTCTTTCCACATGGAGTGCATGTGAACGGTCTTTCTCCAGTGTGGATCCTCATGTGACTCTTAAGATTACAACTGCTTGTGAAACCTTTGCCACACTGATCACATGTGAACGGCTTCTCTCCAGTATGAACTCTCATGTGAATCTCAAGACTGTTTTTGGCTGTGAATCTCTTTCCACACCGATCACATGTGAATAGCTTCTCTCCAGTGTGGATCCTCATGTGACTCTTAAGATTACAACTGCTTGTGAAACCTTTGCCACACTGATCACATGTGAACGGCTTCTCTCCAGTATGAACTCTCATGTGAATCTCAAGACTGTTTTTGGCTGTGAATCTCTTTCCACACCGATCACATGTGAACGGCTTCTCTCCAGTATGAACCCTCTTGTGAATCTCAAGATCAGTTTTGTTTGTGAAACTCTTTCCACACTGAGTGCAGGTTGTAGATTTCTTGGCTCTTCTTTTCTTTAAAAATTTCTTTCTAGTCTTTGAGTGACTCAAAGGTTTTTCTCTAGGTTTGACATGATGGATTTCCTCCACTTCACTCAGTTCTTCCTCCTCTTTAATCATATCTAAAATAGAAGAAAAGGAATTTTAGAGAAATTATAGAGGATTATAGAGGAAGACGAGAGATCATGCATTATGTTAGGTTTCTTTATTTTGCAAAAGCACAACATTTTGTATACTCTGTGTACACAAATAAAAGAAAACATTCTTTAGTTTCAGTTGATATATTACTTGTGTCTCTGACAAAAAATGACAAGAGTATTTTAGATCTGTTTTGCTGCAATGTGAAAAAAATCCTGCAAAACGTGCAGAGTTAACAAGCTACTATATTTTGCAGTATATAAGTTTAAAAAGTAGAGATGCACCGATTGCAATTTTCTTGACCAATTCCGATTTCCGATTTTTTGTTAGTGTGTTATCTGCCGATACTCCATTTTTTAATAAATAATTGTTAATAATTATGCAACTAAATTTTGTTTCTATTATTCTATTTACCACAATGTCAAAGCAACACAGCTTAACCCAAAATAAAAAGCTCTTTCCACACTGATCACATGTGAACAGCTTCTCACCAGTATGAATTCTCATGTGAAGCTCAAGGTGTTGTTTGGTTGTGAAGCTGTTTCCACTCTGATTGCAGGCTGGTTTTTCTCCAAGTTTGACATGATGTTTCTCCTCCACTTCACTCAGTTCTTCACTCTCCTCCTCCTCTTTAATCATATCTGAAATGGAAGAAAAAATAATTACTAAAATAATTATAAGAGAGAAATATACATAAAAGTGAGCACTGATGTAATAGCAGAAACTAGACAACTGCTACAAAATATTATCATAACATTGATTAATTTATAAAAATGCATCAAAGTAATGTCCCTGAAACTTTCTATGAATGAGGATCATTGATCTTCAATTATTATTTTTAAAACATTATTGACAAATCTCATGTTTCTGTAGTGAGAACTTCAAGGTGGAGTAAGTAGATTTTGAAAATCACTGTTTAGAAGTTAGTCCGCCAACACCAACAACAATCGCGTAACCAATCAGAGTTAGGGGGCGTGGCTATAATCTTGAGCAGAGAGAACGAGTAACACCATGTCCTAACCAGACGCGATGTGATAAGATTTCAGGCGACAAGCAACCTGACTGTCTACACCAGACACAAGATCTGAGGTGAATTAGCCAGTGATGTTTTCATTACAGCTAAAAAGCTGTGAACACAGAATGATCTTCAAACTCATGTTAGACACCATTAAGATTACATAAAGCCATAATTTGTGCTGCTATTCCAGCCACAATGTTGCCGATATTTGTGTCATGGCTGGTTAGGGCAAAAACCTTTTATCGCGTGTCTGCCCAGTGTTAATAACTCAAGCTAAGTGAGCTATCCCTATTTGCTGCATACACAACTGGTTACAGCAGGAATCTCTGTCTGTCTGTCTGTTTGCATTTGGATTATGTCAAAAAACATTCATCCAGTGGCGGGTTTGTTGCTGCGCATTTTGTGCATTATGGACACACGACACGTTCAGAATGAGTAACTTTTAATAAACTAAAGAACCTCAAAATAAACTGGCTGAAAGTGGCGAACCTCACTCAAAGTAAAAACAAAATGTTGTGCTTTCTGTAAAATAAAGAAAACTAACATGATGTGTGATCTCTCATTTCCCTCTGAAAAAAGTCTGATAGTTGAACACAGAAAATGAACAGTAACTTAGTGAATACTAATAACAAAAAGAAACATTGAAATGTCAGGTTTTAAAGGTGCCCAAGAATGCTTTTTCACAAGATGTAATATAAGTCTAAGGTGTCTCCTGAATGTGTCTGTTAAGTTTCAGCTCAAAATACCCCATAGATTTTTTTTAATTAATTTTTTTAACTGCCTATTTTGGGGCATCATTAACTATACACTGATTTTGGCAGCGCTGCCCCTTTAAATCGCGTGCTCCCTGCCACACGAGCTCTTGACTATATTACAGCGCATTTACAAAGTTCACACAGCTAATATAACCCTCAAATGGATCTTTACAAGATGTTTGTCATTCATGCTGTATGCATGCTTCGAATTATGTGAGTAAAGTATTTATTTTGAGGTTTACGTTTGATTCTGTATGAGTTTGAGGCTATGCTCTGTGGTTAATGGCTAATGCTACACTGTTGGAGAGATTTATAAAGAATGAAGTTGTGTTTATGCATTATACAGACTGCACGTTTAAAAATGAAAATAGCGACGTCTCTTGTCTCCGTGAATACAGTAAGAAACGATGGTAACTTTAAACACATTTAACAATACATTAGCAACATGCTAATGAAACATTTAGAAAGACAATTTACAAATATCACTAAAAATATCATGCTATCATGGATCATGTCAGTTATTATTGCTCCATCTGCCATTTTTTCGCTGTTGTTCTTGCTGGCTTACCTTGTCTGTGCACAGATCCAGACGTTAATACTGCCTTTCCTTGTCTAATGCCTTGAACATGGGCTGGCATATATGCAAATATTGGGGTCATACATATTAATGATCCCGACTATTACGTAACAGTCAGTGTTACGTTGAGATCCGCGTGTTTTCCGTAAGTCTTTTAAACAAATGAGATTTATATAAGGAGGAAGCAATGGGGTTTGAAACTCAATGTATCTCTTTTCCATGTACTGAACTCTTGTTATTTAACTATGCCAAGAAAAATTCAATTTTTGATTCTAGGGCACCTTCAAGTCAAATCGGAAACAAAAATTCTCAAATGTAATCTGAATGAAAATAGACACGTCAAACGTCTGTGATTCAGCTCATTATCCGCTAATTCGGTCACGACCACGGAGCGAGCGCTATTCAGACGCAAATTCTGAGGCAATACATGTACCGTCTCAATAGTGTATTTATTGTCTTCAAAAGTGTTTATCTGTATGTTACAGCCATGGTTAGCGATCTCTGGAAGCCTGTTAGTTCCTGGAATGTCACATGATATGCCTGTTCTTTAGAGTAATTAGTGGATTAAATGTGCACAAAGCGCCCTCCGGCTGCAAGTATGAATTGAAAACACAGTATCCAGCGCTCACAGTGATGACAATAAATACAGAATAAATATTACTCCTCTGTATAGAAAACTGACATAAACATGAGAATCCATCAATATCTCTCCAAATGTGCATGACTTTAAGCATATTAAGAAATTATGGTCAATATAAGATTTTAAGAGTCAAAATGTGAAGCTTGAGTCTTAGATCTTCTTAATGATGTATAGTTTGTTAACTGCACATTAATAGGCTATATAATATAACAAATATAGTAGCCTATATGAAATGCCATAGAGGTAGGAATGTTCAGATGCTTTGCATCACAGAAATACATACTGTTATATTCAAAGTATATTCAAATAGAAAATCATTATTTGGTTAGAGACTTGAGACTTCTTTTAAAAACATTATAATTGCAATGTGTTCAATCTTTTGACTAGTAATGTAATAGGTTGTTTGCAATCACGTGGTTCTGGTGACGCGTGAAATACCGGTGGAGGGCAAGCAGTGAAAATTAGAATGGAAGAGATGGAGAAAAGTCCTTTCTGTGCTGGTTTAGAAAGATATAAACAGAAAATCACAACATATGGTAGATGTGATCTTTATGTTATGAAGATGAGTGACTTTTCCACTGAATTGAAAGACTTTCCTGCCATCGAGGAGGTAGATAGAGAATGTGAAGCTGCCGTCACGCTGTGTTCAGTTCTAGTTTGGTTTGTTTATATCGTTCTGCCTTTCTACTAGTGAAGTTAGGGCAATATTTCTGTCGCGATTGTGAAAAATGACGCTATTGTAGGTCATTTATGCTGAATTGAGAATTGCAACAAGAGCTCACATCATCGTTCAAAGAAAAAACTGGACGGTGTAATACAATTGTTGCCTTGTGTGTAAAAACGCACTAAGGGAAGCAGGCTGAGGAGGTGATGGGAAGATGCCGTATTTCAAATCTAATATTGTCACTGATTATACCCACTCCCTATCACTCAATAAAATAATCACATAGCTGAGTGTTTTTGAACGTGTTTTCTTTGTTGTTGAATCAACTTCTGTCAGCTTGTTAAACATTTATTTATTCTGATATTTTATACCATATGATGGCTGAAGCAGCAGCGTGTGAAACTGTTCTCATGGTAACCAGATCAACATTGTTAACGGAATATTACAAAAATTAAATGAAAACACCAAATTATCATTCAATGGGATAAAATAGCTTCTCTTCCCTGCAAACAATACCATGAAGAATGTGGATATTTAACCAAGTCAAAAACAAATAAGGTAAGCATGTATCCATATTCATTTCAGTATCAGCATACACAAAACGCTATTAAAGGCGACAACTTTTAAAGTTAAAAAACGATATAAGTTATGAAAACGGTATAAGTTATGAAAACGGTATAAGTTATGTAAACGAAACACTTTCTGTGTTCTCGATTTTATCGATTTGAGCAACCATAAACGATGCAAAACCTACAAAATTTGAGTTTGATAGGATTCCTATATAGAAAACTCACTCCTTGCCCTCCAGACTAATTCACGCTGCTGCTGTGACGTCATGTGCAACCTATTTAACACAGGCCTATACAAAATTTTCTTCACATGATGTGCAATAATACATGCATGCGATCACAAAAATCATGTCTTTTTGTCAAGAGTGGACATTAATCCTGTTATCAGCATGATCACAGAGAGTTTTTTTCTCAGCCTACCTGACTGAAAGGCCTCATTATGTGGCTCATTATACAGATCTTTTGTCTTCTCAGGTGTGAATCACAGCAGTTATTCATCAACATTGATGTTTCTTGTTTCATTTGTTTCTTGACAAAAAGTGTCTTACAAAATCTAAATCTAAATATTTTTTACATGAACAAGAAGGCAGGATAATCTTTTTACATAATTTTGAAGCAAAAACTCTAGTCTACAACCTCCAATACCCAGAAGTCTTGTGAACATGTTTTTTTCAATAACCACGCATAAACATTATTCCTTCAAAAACACAAACATGTACATACATGTTCCTCACATATTATTGTAGCCTAGTTTGTGCTGAATAAAGTGTTATGACATTTTTGTCATTAATATGTTTATGAAAAACTGAAAAAAGCACAAATATCAGGGCATGTCAAAACTTCTCCAGGTCCCCAAAAATCCTCAGACCCCAGAGCCTAATAAGGTAACATTTTCTGACAAACAAATCACTCCCAAATCATGAATTAGCAGCACAGTAATTACTGACACAGTTAAGGGTAGACTATTTAAATAAAACTATAATGACAAATGATTGAACAAACTGTAATAAATAAACAACACGCTGTCCCAGTAAAATCTCATGTTTGAGGTTTAACAAGCTCCTATATTTCGCAGTAGATTCATTTAGATTGATAAATATATTTTGTTTCTATCATTCTATTTTCCACAATGTCAAAGCAACACAGCTTAACCTAAAATACAAGCTCATGCTCGTGTGCTCTAGACAGAATGCTTCAGTTGCAGGGAACACATTAGTAGACTAAGAAGAATCAAATATATTCAGGTATAACAAGGTTGGGTTCCTTCAACTGTAGGGCTGTGCAGTCTCGTCGTCATGGGCGGGCATTGGGGTCCTGGCCCGCCCTGTGAGTCACTAGTGCCCGCCCTGGACGAGTCGACAACTCCACGTCCCACCAACCACCAGTCCTTGCTTTTTTTATCAATAAGCTACTGTCATCAAAAGTTATCGTTTTGTATCATAACTACCAGATAAAAATGTGTTTGATCTGATTTAAAAAAATAAAATAAAATAAAATAAAAAAAACAGATTTGATTGGTTTGCAAATATTGAGCGTGGAAATGTTTGGTTGTGTGCTAAGCATAGTACTGCCGCTTAATTTTAGCGGTATTTTTTTAAAAACTGCTGAATTTTCTCGTGTGACAGTGTCTGAGGATATACGGCGTTTCTTTAATCAAAGACCACCAAAGTTGGCAGGAGAGATCAGCGAGGTAATGCTAGACGAAAGCCCGAGTGTTGCTGTGTGAGACTGAGACATATCCAGCTGCAGACCCGCAGTTTCAGAACCGCAGCCGCAGAGACTGACGCGCTTCTGCTGTGATATTTGTCTGAACTATTTTCGCTGCTAAAACAGAACAAAAACAGTCAATATTGCGTCTAAAATGTAAGTAAATTCATTTTAATTACTTGTTTATAGAACTGCCATATGAAATCAGTGTCACATTTTCAGTCGTGATGGTATTATTCGGCACTCTTGGTCGTGTGATGTTGCTTAACTGTATCATATGTCATAAATACAAAAACTCCACATTTTTATTTTACTGCAGTATTTTCAGGATTCCTTGATGAATAGAAAGTTCAAAAGAACAGCATTTATCTGAAATACAAAGCTTCTGTAGCATTATACACTACCGTTCAAAAGTTTGGGGTCAGTAAGAATTTTTATTTTTTTTTAAAAGAAATTAAAGAAATGAATACTTTTATTCAGCAAGGATGCATTAAATCAATCAAAAGTGGCAGTAAAGACATTTATAATGTTACAAAAGATTAGATTTCAGATAAACACTGTTCTTTTGAACTTTCTATTCATCAAATAATCATGAAAAAAAAATATTGTACACAAATATTTTGTACAATTGTACACATTAAATGTTTCTTGAGCAGCAGATCAGCATATTAGAATGATTTCTGAAGGACCATGTGACACTGAAGACTGGAGTAATGATGCTGAAAATTCAGCTTTGCATCACAGGAATAAATTACTTTGTGAAATATATTCAAATAGAAAACAGTTATTTTAAATTGTAATAATATTTCACAATATTACTGTTTTTACTGTATTTTTAATTAAATAAATGTAGCCTTGGTGAGCAGACGAAACTCCTTTTAAAAACATTAAAAATCTTAGTGGTTCCAAACTTTTGGACTGTACTGTATGTGTCTGTATCAGGTCAGTAACTAGTTGGCATGTCTGTTCTTCCTATGTGGAGTAGTGTATTAAATAAATGAGAGGATAAACCCTTTAGTTCATGTGAATAGCTTCTACATACAGTAGTTCTGTTGTGTTTGTTTTATGTTTTTCTGAGAATAGACATGACTTTTTTCTTCGCTGGAATTTTCTACATACCTTGTAACATTATTATGCACTAAGCCACTTAGACTAAATGAATGCAGAAGCATTATCGCATTTTGGTGATTCTCTAGTCATTTTTTTGTTATTGCCGTTTTAATCAGGCCAGGCAAGTAAAAAAAAAAAAAAAAACTTGTCCCGGGCAATGTCGAGCCCATGCGACGTGTTTAGTTCTTACTCGTTTTTTTTTTTTTTTTTTGTCTATTTAATTAATAATTTATTTGTTATTATGCAATAAGGTTGATCTCATTTGTGCCCCCCTGAAAAAAATGTAATGCCCGTCCGTGAATTTGTGTCTGGCGCCGGGTCTGGAGCTATGTATTGCCAAGATACTGGCGATGCATACACAATACAGGGGTTACGATAACATATTGTGATATAGTTTGTGTCCTACATATTTTTGAACCATATATAAAATTAATGTAAAATAAAACAGTTAATCTGTTAACCTGCATATGGTCATAATTGTTAGAAATGTATTGTTAGAAATGTAAAGCTTAAAAAGTATGTGTATTTCAATTTGTTGAGTGATTTTGTGGAATAGTTTGAATAATTCTATCAAAGAAAGTGTAAATATCTTGCAATTTAAAAAAAAAGGTATAAGAGATTTATTTTGGTACAGAAGTGGGAATTTAGCTGTTGTTAATGCTGCTTGAATTTTGTTTCAGTTTGTTCTTCCTTATATTAATAGTTAGATATGGTAGGATGGAAATTGGAGTAGCATTTTTGTATTAGTCAAAATGGTATGTCGGAGTTATCTGTGATTTAATTGTGATCTGGGTTTGGTAAGTACTGGGGTAGGATTTAATAAGACTAGCTAGCTATCCATTTTCCAATGGGTGGAGTATTATTATGTTGAAATGTTGTTTATTATATTTTTTCAATGTATATTTTGTGTTATTTTTTTCTTTTAATAACTTGAGTTCAAAATAAAGACTACTACTTCTACTATTTTATGAAACTTGACTTTTTTATGAAAATAAAATTAGCCTCGTTTCAGTCAAGAAATGCACTGCAAAGCCATGTTCTATTTCAAATCAAATCTAAAACTCTGCATTTTATTAAATTTGTTTTTAAGACCATGTGATTTTATTTTAAAACTATAAAATGCTAACTGATATTCATTCAGTGTCTCTATTTAGTGGTTCAAACTGCCCCATTCAGTTTCAGTCTCTCCTGCACACATTCACAGCTCTCCGGTTTGGTTATGGCTCTAATTATAATTATTTTGTCATTATTGTAATTACTAATGACTGTGTTTACACTGTTTTTTGTTTCTTCTCACTTCATCTTCTTTCAAACATTCAAATGCTTTAGCCTACTACAGCTGCACAAGGGATAGCATGTTAGCACACCATCAAAACACGACAATTTATGAGATTAAAACCATGTTTTTGCTCCAAATTAACTCACTGTGACGCAAGTCGAGTGTTTTAAACAATCTTATGTGATTTGACGTGGCTTCGGAACAAAAATAGATCATATAAAAATACATTAGCCTCTTTGTTTGTTTGGTTTTATAGTATGCTTGCACATACAGGCTATGTCGATTAGCATTGTGTTATACACTATCCAAAAATACTCTAATATACTCTACCTGATATGGCTTGAAGAACACGGATCATCTCTCTGCATGTTATTATCGATGTCATATATAAAAGTCTCACTCTTGCACTTTCTGCTCGAGGGTGCCCTCTGGCTTCCAGTGCACGAGAGAGTTTAGTGCTCCAGAACACAAACATCGCCACATTTAAATGTAAAAATTGAATATTACTCCTCTCGAAATTTGACGAAACAAATAAGAATATATATATTTCTCCAAATTAACTAAAAACCATGAGGGACATTATTTAGTCGATCACTTTCATGAAGACCGTCAGTTTTTTTCTCAGTGCAGCTGAGGTTAATAATATTCCATATTAAAATATCGACTCACTTGGTGTTTCATTTTCATAACTTTCAAGACGTTACTGTCACTATAAGATTTTCAGAATAAAACAGAAATCAAATACTGAAACATGAGTTCTATTTAGCCTATAGATGTATTAGACGGGGTACAATATTTTACATTAACTTTGAACTAATGTAAACAAAGAACAATTTAGTGCGGCAACATTCTCCTGTAGGTTAAAATAATATTTAGTTTGACCTGATGTTGACAATTAATATGAAAGTTTCTCAAACCTCCCTTTACTGACCATTTGTTGAAAACAAACATTTGTACTCATTTCAGTTTGACTGTTTATATAACTGTGATAAAGTGTTTGAATCTTTCTAACATGAATGTTGTTCAGCATCATGAATGAATGAAGAATAAACACCAACCTCTTTGTTCTTCAGTATCTTCAGTGTGTTTCATTCTGCAGGGTTCTGGATCACTCATGTTCTCACTGTCTTCTTTAATAAACTCAGCTCTTCCTGATGCTCTCATGGGAATATTCCAGCATTTATTGGAGAATTGCGGTGGGAGGAGCTTTACTGATGATGTAACTGTGATGGGAGGAGCTGGTTTGCTAAAATCAAATATCAGTTCGGGTTTGTTTTAATAATTGGCACTTCTAAGCATTTGCATGTCTGTCTATTCATGGTAAAGTAACTGATGCTATTTCATACATTATTTTTATTGCTAATCCTAATGTTATACTGCTTCTTCATTTAAATAAAGACATATATCAAAAACTACAGAATATAATACAAGTAATGTAATGTCACTTTTTTGCAAATAAGAAAAACAGTTGAAAGTACGAAATGTTGACACCAGTGAAATGAGTTTTATTGTCAATTTACAGGAGATCTGAAGACATCAGCAGTAATTGTCACTTGCTGGAGTGCCCAGGTTGGCCACTAGAGGACAATTCTTCCCTGACTCTCCTTCTCTCAGCCATGAACTTCAACTCCCATTATCCTTTGTCTGGACTCCTCATTATTGCATTCAGCTGTAACTCATTTCATTGTTAGCTTCTGTCTATTTAAACCACAGCCGTTTCTAGTGATGGGAAATGGAGGCTTTCTGAAGCATTTGAGGCTTTCATCAAATTGTGAAAAACGGTTCATTACTCGAAGCTTTTAACACAGTGGGCATTAGCGATATCTGGTGGTCAGACTTGTTTTCTTCACCATATCTAAATCATCGTGGAGCAGATCTATGGTTTGAAAAATCATGTGACCAAACAAAGCTTCGGAAGTCTGTGTACTCACTCCAGTCTTGGATCAGTTCTATCTAATCTGATGAAATCTCATCTAAATTAATTTGTGACAATGAGACTTACCACTCGTGTCATATGTAGCCTGGTCAACAGATTAACATATTGATTAATAATATAGATGTGATCATAACTTATGTGAGTAGTTATGTTTGGGTGAGCTGTTTAACCTTTATGTTCTGTTCAGGGTCTCTGAGACCCCAGCAATAAAACATGATTAACAATATCATTTTCCTTTATAAATCAGCTGAAGCGCCAATTCTTTTCAAACCAGCTGTCTCGACTTTCCGATACTGCATGACGTTTGAAGCTTCAATCACGTGGTATTGTCATTTCGACTGTCACAAATCCTGTCAGTTCCAGGACTACATTTCCCATCATCCTCCCTGCCAGTCACATGCTCACACTCCACTCCAATCATCATCAGCCACATACACCTGAAGCATATTATCTGCCTGCCTGACCGCCTGCCCGCCCTGACCATTGCCTGTTCCCTGATTACGACTCTGCCTGTTCCTTGCTGTTCCTGTCTGATCCTGATTGACCCTGCCTGTACGACTACGATATTCTTAATAAAGCTTGCAAATGGATCTCTGCCTCAGTCCCGCTCTGTTACAGAAGACCTCGCCGCCACCACGATCCAGCAGCTTTCCCGGAGGACCTTTATACGGTATGGATATTGATCAATTGTTGTTGTGGAGTACGCAGGGCACACGATCACTGGAGGATTACATCACAGAATATCTAAACCTAGCATATTATTCGGATCTGCCTGACTGCGCACTCATTGACTTTTTCTGTGATAGAGTTAATCAGCCACTCAAAGAACAATTAGTTCGCAATGGACCCCGTTCCACCCTCAGTCATTTTTTGGATTATGCTTTGTTTACTGTTGGCTCTCCGTTTACTGTGGGTGTCACGGAGGAACGCGATTCCTCATCTGGTTGTGTAATGGCCGCCGCGCCAGATGACACTGACAAAATGGCGGTCACCACAATAACAACACCAAGTCAAGTCAGCACTGATTACCTTGAAACACGTCACACCTTCGCTGATCGCCCAGAGCATCGTCACGTCTCCGCTGATCGCCCAGAGCCATGTCACGTCTCCGCTGATCGCCCAGAGCAACGTCACGTCTCTGGATCAGTCAGAAAGCGGAGAGGATTACGTTCCATTGTGACTGATCCTCCGCTGACTTCAGCATGAGCGGCTGGCATTCCCAAGCCTCTGCCGGCCGCTTCGCTCTCAAGTACGGTGGCCGCTTCGCTCTCAAGCCCGGCGGCCGCTTCGCTCTCAAGTTCGTCTGTTTCAACACTTTCAAGTTCGTCTGTTTCAACGCTCTCAAGTTCGTCTGTTTCAGCGCTCTCAAGTTCGTCTGTTTCAGCGCTCTCAAGTTCATCTATTGCAACGCAGTCAAGTTCACCGGTTGCAACGCACTCAAGTCCGCTGGACACGATGGACAAGATGGCCGCCCCTGCAGTGTCAGTGAACAAGGGGGTCGTTACAGCCGTTGAGTCCGCTTCAACCAGTGAGTCCGCTCCAGAATCCGCTCCGGCCAGTGAGTCTGCTCCAGTCCCGCATGCACTTCCTGTCAGTCCCGTCATGGCCACAAGGACTGTGTTCACGTTCTATGTTCTGGCTGTTTTGTGGGCCTGGAGGATGCACTCAGGCTCCTTTGACCATGGACCAGTCTGCCAGTCCAACCCCGCTGCCATCCCGGAGCAGTCCAAGCCCGCTGCCGTCCCAGAGCAGCCCGAGCCTGCCACCACCGCCCAGGCCATTTGTCCTGCCGCTACCGCTCAGGCGATCTGCCCTGCTGGCGCCACCCGAGCTCCTTGCCCATGAACCCGCCAATGCCTCCGTTGATTTCCCCAAAAACTGGGGAGGGGGGGGGCAGTATACCTAAGGGTGGGGAGCTGGAGGGTGGAGAGCTGGTGGGTGGACTGTAGCCTACTAGGGCCATTTATGGACTGTTACCCAGCATGGTCATCTATAGACTCATTGCTGCGGCTGCCCAAGCCGCCTAATCTGCCGTGGTTGCCCAAACCACCTGACCTGCCGTGGCCGCCCGTGGCACCTGACCCGCTGTGGGCGCCCGTTGCACCTGACCCACCGAGGCCGCCCGAGGCTCCTGACCTGCTGTGGTGCCTAGAGTTCCTGGACCTGCCCTGGAGACCTCCATACCTGTCTGCACTTCCAGTATCACCTGCCAGTAGGTCTCCAGGGCACCCCCCCCCCCCCCTCTCCGATTGTACCATCTACGGCGCGAGGACGCGCCTTCCGGGAGGGGGACATTCTGTCACAAATCCTGTCAGTTCCCGGACTACATTTCCCATCATCCTCCCTGCCAGTCACATGCTCACACTCCACTCCAATCGTCATCAGCCACATGCACCTGAAGCACATTATCTGACTATAAAGGACTCTCACACACACCACCTCACCGCGAGGTCTTGATTACCCTGGTATCATTTCTGAGCGTTTATATTCCTGTCTGCCTGTCTGTTGCCGTTATCGTCTGTTCCCTGTTATTGACCCGTTGCTGCCTGTCCTGACCCCTGCCTTGTCTAACGTCCTGTGAATGATATCTGCCTGTCCTGACCATTGCCTGTTCCCTGATTACGACTCTGCCTGTTCCTTGCTGTTCCTGTCTGATCCTGATTGACCCTGCCTGTACGACTACGATATTCTTAATAAAGCTTGCAAATGGATCTCTGCCTCAGTCCCGCTCTGTTACAGTTACAGTGTGTGATACAATAGTGCTTTGAAAACTGCATCAGAGCCCCGGTATCAACCGTCCCATCACTAGCCGTTTCTGAATATGCGTTCTTGTCTGTACTTTTTTTCTTGTGAAATGTCATCAGTCGCTGCCAAAGTACTGTTTCAATTCAAAGTGCACATCTAGCCAAGTACAGTTCAAATCCCTGGATGTGTTCTTGAGAAAACCTGTGCAATTTAAATGTTAATTATAATTTTTCAGTTATTATGATATGTAGTTTTAAGAGTTTTTCGGGTGAAAATGTGCTGGATTAAAGCTCAAATCTGTGCCTATTTGAAAATTTGATCTGACGTTTTAAGAGTTGTGAGATCCAGGTGAGCACCGGGCTCTCAGCACTCATGTACCCCGCCGAGAGCAGCCTTACCTCAGCTAGTCCTTCTGACATTTGCCACTGGTTCTGATGTCTCTGTAGTGGTTAAACATGACACAATTTGTCTTTTGTATATAACGGGTGATCTTTGGTCTCATGAATCTATAATTTATTCAGTGGCAAATCGTTTTGGCTGAGGACAAAGTAACATTTAATAACTTTATATTTAACTTTACTGTTGTAGCCTTCTAAAGTGCTGATTTTGTACGTTTGAATTGTTTGCTTTATTTCTTATTGTATATTCTTATACCTTTTATACTTATAATGGCTATTGTTGATCATTTAAAACTGACATTTAACAAAAAGAGACAGGTTTGGGTTTGGTTGTATTTAATTTTATTACATTGAAGATAATCAGAGTATGCACATATATTAATATATTATTAATATTAATATGTTTAATATTTTGAAATATAAACGAAAAGAGGCAGGGTTGTTTAATGTATATTAATATATTTGTTATAAACAGTCTACTATACTATGCAGATGTTGAAGATAAATGAATGCGTTGCCTGAACCACATTTGAGGCTATTAATGTTTTTTGTTTTTCTTTTGTTTTTAAATAAAATGAAAAGAGGCAGAGTGGTGTTTTTTTTTAACACATTTCGTTTTATTGTTGCCTAAAATATACATAAAACGATATCTGGAGAAGCCAGAACGAGCTGAGTGATGTTATCAAGTACGCTGCTGTGCCATTTGCAGAATCACCGGACTTGCGTCCTCCGGTTCACGGAAGTTCGTTCTCCTGAGTCGAACTTGTCAAGTCCTAACTACCAAGGACGCAAATCTGAACAGTATCCTTTTTAGCTTTTACTGTCTGAGTACACTTGAACCAGTGCCAAGTGTTAGTTGGAGAGCCAATAAGTTGTATATTCCTATACCTTTTTATAATGGCTATTGATTATTAAAACTGACATTCAACAAAAAGAGACAGGGTTGTGTTTTATGTTGTATTTAATTTTATTGCAGTGAAGATAATCAGAGTATGCACAAATATTAATATGTATAATATTTTGGAATGAAATGAAAAAGAGAATGTAAATGAAAAGGCAGAGTTGTTAAAATTTTATTTTGTTATTAATATATGCAGACCATACCATACCATACCATACCAACTTTATTTGTTAAGAACTTTACAACCACAAAGTTGACCAAAGTGCTGTACAGAAAAAATAAACATATGTACAATTTATAACCACACAATAAAAGCATTCAAAGTAACAAATTAAATCAAGTAAATAAAGTTGACATCTTACTAGGTGTCAAAAGCCAAAGAGAAATATGGGTTTTAAGAAGGGTTTTAAAAACAGATAAAGAAGAGGCCTGCTTAACATGCAAAGGCAGATCATTCCATAGTTTAGGGGCAGACACAGCAAAGGCACGTCCCCTCTCAGCTTACGCTTAGTTTTAGGCACAGCCAGGAGCAGCTGATCATCTGATCTGAGAGAGCGGACGGGTTTATAAGAGTGTAGAAGCTCAGAGAGGTATGGCGGGGCAAGACCATTTAGTGATTTAAAAGCAAATAACAGAAATTTAAAATGGATCCTAAATTAAATAAGCAGCCAGTGTAATGAAGCTAAAAAAGTGCTCATGTTTACGTGTGCCCGTTAAAAGACGTGCTGCTGCATTTTGTATCATCTGGAGACGGGTGATGGAGGACCCACTAACCCCCACATATAGTGAATTACAGTAGTCCAGCCGTGTGGTTACAAAGGCGTTGATCTGACTGTTAAATTTAAGCTCAGGGTCCACTTTAACTCCTAGGTTTAATATAGGGTGCCAAGAAACCCAATTTGCAGTTTGCCAGAATAATATCTGAGAAATGTTTTCTTTTAGCATCTTTCACAGTTTCCTGGTAATGACACCAGCAATCCCTTAACATTTGAAGAGACACCTGCAGTTTGTCCTTCTTCCACTTGCGCTCAGCTCTACGGCACTCACGTCTGGCAGCATGAGTCATGTCATTTAGCCAGGGCTCAGATTTAGTTTTAGGCTGCCTGGATTTTGATGGAGCCACAGTGTCTAAAACAGTTTGGCAGGTGGAATGAAACCATGAACTAAGCTCATCTGTATGCAGTACAGACTCAGGAGTTCTGACTGAAAGCAGCCGAGAACTGAACAACAGTGGAAGGGTTAATCATGCGACAGCGCCGTGCAGCAGCGCAAGATTTAACTGTATCACAGGCAAGAGCAGTCTCAAATAATACAGGCATATGGTCAGAAAACACTGCGTCACATATCTCTAGATTAGGAACAGGCAAACCATATGGTAAAACAAGATCAAGTGTGTGTCCATGTTCTTGTGTGGGTCCAGACACAGATTGCACAAGATTAAAAGAATCAATGAGGTTTAAAAAACCCTTTGCCACTGCAAGTTGTCGCCAGCGGGGACGAGGAGAGCAGGGGCCGCGTGGCTGGAACACCTCTTCTGGGCCGACGACAGGTATCATCCAGGCGTCGACAGGGTCCAGCGAGCGTCGAGGAATAACGAGGCTAGGCACAACTCCAAACTGAGTCCAAAAAGGTGTAGAACAACATGCAAGACGGGCCTTCAACCTCACCAGCTGGCCGCTGCGTTTTCCCCGGCGGCGGGTGCGCTTTCGTCGGCGCTCACGCCGAGGAGATGGAGCCTGGGCACGCCAAAGGTGAGCCGAGAGCCTCGCCAGGAGAAGGGGCAAAGTTTCATGTCCACCATCATCCAATTTTACTATATTTTCGGCAGAAAATTGCAGAGTCTGGATCCATCTTTGGACGCTGGTTGAGGGGCTAAAGCCATCCGTGGATGCTGGTTGAGGGTCTAAAGCCATCTTTGGAATCTGGTCGAGGGGCTTAAGCCATAACTGGACTCTGGCCGCAGGCTAAAGCCATCTCTGGACTCCGGTTGCAGGCTATAGCCATCTCTGGACTCTAGTCGCGGGCTAAAGCCATCCCTGGACGCTGGTTGAGGGGCTAAAGTCATCCCTGGATGCTGGGCGCATGCTAAAGCCATTTCTAGACGCTGGTCACAGGCTAAAGCCATCATTTGACTCTGGTCACGGGCTGATACAGACCCAGGATCTGATTCAGGGGCTGGAGAAGACACTGGAGCAAATTCAGGGGCTGGAGAAGCGGCCATCATGTGACAAGGCTCTGGGAAGGCTGCCATTTTGTGACAATGCTCTGGAGTCCTATTAGCAGCTGTAACTGGAAGGAAGGCAGACTTTAGCGCTGTTTGAAACCCATTTGCGCTCTCAGGGAAATACAGGCAGGTAGGAATGGGCAGATTCATTGAAGGGGTATGTGGAGGGAACCGGCGGGAAGTGAGCTGACCAGGCTACGTGTGTTTCTGATGGGGCTGGATGAGGAAGATACTTTCATTTCTTCCACTTCAAAATTAGAACCATTTAAATAGAGAATAAGATTAATAGACTTGACTAGAAATAACAGGCAGGTTTGCTATAGTGAATAGTATCCTTATCCAGACCCATCAGAAAACAAGCACTAAGTGGAGCATCTGGCCAGCCCACCTGATCAGAGCTCAGTAAACTCCTCCACATACCTCTCCAAGGGACGACCATACTGCTTGAGACCCCACAGCAGAGATGTATTATTGGGGTCGGCAGGATTAGATGGGAGGAGAACATGTGCCTACGGACAGATACTCGGGAGACACTGAGGTAAACATAGATGGATGTTTATTGACAAACAGAAGGTAGATGACAGTGATGTAGGTACGTGAACAGATGAGATGAACTAGGTTGAATGGAAACTAGGCAAGTAAACATACATAGACGTAGGGTCACGGAGAACACAGGGAGATCACTGGAGTGGAAACAAAAGGTTCTTAGGTACACTGGAGACAAACATAGAAATGTCTTTCATGCATGAAAAAATCAACGAGACCAGACAACTGAGGGGGGTGAGTGGCATGCTTAAATAGTCTGGTGATTGTGTGCTGATGGGAAGCAGGTGCGTGTGATTGGCAGATCAGGAGCGGTAATGAGGAAGTGTGTGCAGCCGTGGGCCAGGGAGGATGAAGGGAAATGGAGTTTGTGGAGACCAGGACAGACAGAGACTGTGACATGAGCTGTGTCCCAATTCAGGGCTACGCACTTCGAAGTGCATGAAAGGGGTGGGGTTTTGGACAGGAGGGTTGCCAGGTCTGCACAACAAAACCATCCCAAAAGTAGTGTAATCACAGCACAAGTGTAAAAGGATCCCAATCTCAGACGTGGCAACAATGAGCCGAGTGTCCTTACATGGCTAGCGGCTGTGTGACAGACAGCTGACAGTTAATGTTTGTGTGTGCATTTTAAAGTTTTATGACTTTCTATTGGGTTTTGACATGCTTCACGACATGACACTGGACCAAAATATGTATGGTTAAACTATGTAATGTTAGTTTTATATCGTTAGCAAGTTAACCTTGTTTTTTTTTATGTTAAATGAAATGTTAACTCTGAAAATAAATACATTAATATTTATACATTTACTCTGTATTTAAGTCTAAATTTAAAGTACAGTACTTTGGGGTTTTATTAAACTGCACTCCATCTCAGAGACCAATATTGTATTTATGAAAAACTGACTTAGTCTTTGGACATCATGGATATTACAGTTTTATTTACATATTACATATTGGTGAAAATACACTATATAACACTTTATGAAAGAAACATTGAAAATGTTTAGTCCCAGAGTAAAATTCATGTTTCAGTTGTTTTAACTAAAAGAAACTTACACTGACATATCTTAAAATTTACCTGCTATGCATGAGTATTTGTAACAGGCAAGAATTTTAAAGCTATGACAATCAAGACAAAATCTGAATGGGCCATAGATCTGTTTGTATGTTCAAATATTATGGCAGTCTTCGATTGAATCAGTCCTGCAAGTCTCTGAAGCCCATCCAGGTCCAGCAGCTCCACCAGCGTCTCCCTGCTCAGCTGAATGAACATGTACACAAATATGCTTTGTTCTGTTTTATGTAGCCTACTGTTAAGTGAAAATGTTATGTTGTTTTTCTGATGTTAAACCTTAGGTTCTGTTGTAAAAGGTACTTTATGTAGCTATAGAACAATGTATTTTAATGTAAAAACATTTAATTTACATGATGAAAAAATGATTGTATATGTTGTATATGTTTAATGTTTCATGTAAAATTATAAGTTGCATAAAAGAAATAAAATGAACAGAACAATTCTTTTATTTACACACGTGAACATGCGTAAAAAAATGTAGAACAGAAATTATAGTAAAAGAAATTACTCCTGCTCATTTACAAATAAATTACATTACAAATATAATGTACAACGTATGCATTTCATTTTTTAACTTACATCACAAAAATAAGCTGTAAATTAGGCTGTTTCACTGGCAAAGTGACATTTAAATAATATTTATATCGACACATTTTAATGTACCCATTTTACGCACTGTATTCTGTTCTTGGAAAAGGGGGGAAAGCGGACTTTGAAGCGCGATTCACCGCGGCGCGAGGAGGGATGACGTAATTCGAGAGCGACTTCAAGTGCACCCCCTCCGTTTCCCAGTGGAGTGAAGCTCCCATCTCAAGACCACACTTCACAGTCTACACTATCCCACAATTCATTGCGCCGGTGACAACAGGAGTTCAGGTGTGAATTCAAATAAATGTAAGATATGCACCGGTTTTCACCAGTATCTAAATCAAACTGTAATATCCGTGATGTCCAAAAACCTCAGTTTTTCATAAAAACAATATTTGTCTCTGAGATGGAGTGAAGTTGAATAAAATCCTGAAGAACTATACTTTGAATTTAGACTTAAATACAGCTTAAATACAGAGTAAATGTATAAATATTAATGTATTTTCACAGTTAACGTTTCATTTAACATAAAAAACAAACAAACAAGGTTAACTAGTTGCAGACGATATAAAACTTAGTTTAACCATACATATTTTGGTCCAGTGTCCTGTCGTGAATCATGTCAAAACCCAATAGAAAGTCATAAAACTTTAAAATGCACACACAAACATTAACTGTCTCTGTCTGTCACACAGCCGCTAGCCATGTAAGGACACTCGGCTCATTGGTGCCACGTCTGGGATTGGGATCCTTTTACACTTGTGCTGTGATTACACTACTTTTGGGATGGTTTTGTTGCGCAGACCTGGCAACCCTCCACTCCAAAACCCCACCCCTTTCATGCACTTCGAAGTGCGTAGCCCTGAATTGGGACACAGCTATGGGCTTTCCTGGAGTTGTTGGAGACGTTTATGAAACACATGACACATCATTGTTCCAATTGTAAATGAGTAGACATATAACAGAAACTCAATGGAAAGCTATTTAAAATGTTCCAGTGTCTTTTTAAATTATTTTTTAAATAATTACATTAAATGATTGATGTTGTGTGCTGTGCTTTGCAGGCACACTATTGGCTGATTTAGAGGTTGATTTTTAACAGCCAAGTCATTTTATCTGTTCATTTTTAACAGCTAAGTCAAAGCTTAAGACTATTCTTAAGAGCATTTCTGAGAAGTTGTATACATAAGGGCCTATGTATAACATGACACTGATTTGCAGTAACAATGGATCCAATGTAATCTACTAGATTCAATAATGTATAAATAAGTCAGAATAAATGCAAATGTAACAATTTATTGTTAGTCATGCCAAATACAATATCAATTAAAAAACGATCAATACAAAACATCAAATGCTCAGAAATGACAGTAAAAGATGCATACCTGACATTTGGAAAATATATAATGAATGTCTGGAGGACACTGAGCATTATGAGCTGATCTGGCCACAGAATCACACCTCGAAGTCTCCTCCAACATCTCTGACCAAGACAGAAACTTTTTTCAAATGGAATCATGAGCAAATAATAGGAATTTGCAATAATCAAGGTCCCAGACTTGGGTATTTACACCTGTGGGGTTACAAGGGAACAATTTGCATGAAAGACCAATTGGCAGAGGACCCAAATAATATCTCTAAACTCTTACAACCTTTATTGCCTTTGGGTTCACCTCTGTGGGAATGAGACATTTTACCAGTCACACTGAGACATTTCAAATGATACCAAACATGTATAGTGTTGTATGATAATTGTCTTGAAACTGTATCATGGAGATAATCATTTTTAAAAGAAATTAAAAGGTTAATTTTCTTTTTCTCAGAGAGTAGCTCTCTCTTCCAGTTTCTATAAACTTAGACATGTGTGTGCAGCTTCTCTCCAGTGTAGATCCTCTCATGTCTTTTCAGAGATGCTGAGCAACTGAATTTCTTGTCACACTGTGAACACTTATAATGTTTTTCTCCAGTGTGGATCCTCTCATGTGTTTTCAGATATGATGAACAACTGAATCTCTTGTCACAGTGTGAACACTTGTAAGGTTTTTCTCCAGTGTGGATCATCTCATGTGTTTTCAGGGATGATGAACGACTGAATCTCTTGTCACAGTGTGAACACTTGTAAGGTTTTTCTCCAGTGTGAATCCTCTGGTGCTGTTTTAAATCACTCCATCTAATAAAAGTCTTCTCACACTCAAAGCACATGTACTCTCTCACATCAGTGTGTATTTTCTGATGTCCTTTTAAACTTCCCAGCACTGAAAAACTCTTTCCACACACAGAACATGAATATGGCTTCTCCTTCAAATGAACTGTCAGGTGTTTATTCAGGTCTGATGCAGTAATACATTTTTTGCCACACTGATCACATGTGAACGGTCTCTCTCCAGTGTGGATCCTCATGTGACTCTCAAGACTAGAATTGGTTGTGAAACCTTTCCCACACTGATCACACTTGAACAGATTCTCTCCAGTGTGAACTGTCATGTGAACATCAAGACTTTGTTTGTATGCGAAATTCTTTCCACATTGACTGCATATATACGGCTTTTCTCCAGTGTGGATCCTCATGTGACTCTTAAGTCTACTACTGCTTGTGAAACCTTTCCCACACTGATCACATGTGAACGGTTTCTCTCCAGTGTGGATCCTCATGTGAATCTCAAGACTCTGTTTGGTTGTGAAACTCTTTCCACATGGAGTGCATGTGAACGGTCTTTCTCCAGTGTGGATCCTCATGTGACTCTTAAGATTACAACTGCTTGTGAAACCTTTCCCACACTGATCACATGTGAACGGTCTCTCTCCAGTGTGGATCCTCATGTGACGCTCAAGATTTCGTTTGTTTGAGAAACTCTTTCCACACTGAGTGCAGGTTGTAGATTTATTGGCTCTTCTTTTCTTTAAAAATGTCTTTTTAGACTTTGAGCGACTCAAAGGTTTTTCTCCAGGTTTGACATGATGTTTCTCCTCCACTTCACTCAGTTCTTCACTCTCCTCCTCCTCTTTAATGATATCTAAAATGGAAAAAAAATAATTTTAGACAAATTATAAAAGATTATAGACAAATCCCATGTTTCTGTAGTGATAACTTCAAGGTGGAGTAAGTGGATTTTGAAAAACACTGTTTGAGGAGACAGAATGAGTAAGAGGGAGATTTGAAAAAAAAAAAAAAAACAGAAAGAGAGATGATTAGACAAAATACAAAATAACTCAAAAGTATATCACTGGAATGAAGATTTATGACTGGGCAAGCGCTTCAAGAACTGCATTAAAGGATTATTTCACATTCAAATAAACTTTTCCTGATACTCACCCCCCTTGTCATCCAGGATATTCATGTATTTCTTTCTTCAGTCGAAAAGAAATTAAGGTTTTTGATGAAAACATTCCCAGATTTTTCTCCTTATAGTGGACTTCAATGGGCACCAAACGGTTGAAGGTCAAAATTACAGTTTCAGTGCAGCTTCAAAGGGCTTTAAACGATACCAGACGAGGAATAAGGGTAATGATCAACTTGCACATGCTTCCGCTTTCCGTATTCTTCAAAAAGCTTACACTGCATGTCCTACACCTTCCCTATTCTACTTACAGAATGAACACAGCGGCAGTTTCGTTTTTTTTCCAAAAGTAGAATAGGGAAGGTGTAGGACATACAGCGTAAGCTTTTGAAGAATACGGAAAGCTGAAGCCCTTGCAAGTCGATCATTTGTGTTTATAAAGCATATACAGTTGTATTTTTTTTTTTTTTCGAAAATGACAGATCGTTTCACTAGATAAGACCCGTATTCCTTGTCTGGTATCGTTTAAAGCCCTTTGAAGTTACACTGAAACTGAAATTTTGACCTTCAACCGTTTGGACGCCACTGAAGTCCACTATAAGGAGAAAAATCCTGGAATGTTTTCATCAAAAAACTTAATTTCTTTTCGACTGAAGAAAGAAAGACATGAACATCTTGGATGACATGGGGGTAAGTAAATTATCAGGAAAATTTTATTTAAAAGTGGACTAATCCTTTAATATTAGAAAAGCTTTTCAGTTCTGGAGAGAGCTAAGTGGGAAGGCCTGAAAACAGATGCAGAGGCTGCTTTGATCCCGCTACTCATGTGAGTAATACTGGGTTTTGATTGTCTGGAGCTGCTGTGCTGTTTGCAACTGTAGGAACAATGGACAAACCAGACAAATTAATAATTCAGAT
This sequence comes from Megalobrama amblycephala, assembly GCF_018812025.1. Lineage (NCBI taxonomy): Eukaryota > Metazoa > Chordata > Actinopteri > Cypriniformes > Xenocyprididae > Megalobrama > Megalobrama amblycephala. The sequence continues at coordinate 68,351,881 of NC_063044.1, read as the reverse complement.
GATTCTTTCGAAACATAATTCCAGAAATCCAAGCTCAAAGAATCTAAGTTTCAGCTCCAGTCCGTCTGCCATGCTTCAACCTGGGAGCAACATGAGCTGTATTGACCCGACTGTGTGACGAAACTGCCACAAAGAGATTCTGCATTTTCTCATTTAATTCATGAATGTCATGTGCGATCTCACAGGCGCGGCTCCATCTAGCGGCTGTAAGCGGTATATTTTAGTGTCTCAACATGATTACTCGTCAAGCGCCAAGCTTGTGTTTCGTGCGCTGAATGAGGTAAGTTTTTCCTTATTACCCGATTTTGTACAGTAGTCTCATATATTTTTTTCTCGATCTTTGTGACTTTGCACCCTTGATTTGCATTGCTTGGGCAGCGTATGACTGTATCGTGTAGGCTACTGTATTTATTAGCAACAACACATATAGTACACTGATATGTGTTCTAAAATCGGCTCAAAATATCAAACATATTTGATATCCTCTGACTGGATGGAATCAAAATCTGAAGCTAAAAAATCAGAGTCTATGACCATGATATACTACGCGATTTTCCATGGAATCTGTCAGCTCAAATCTGCAGACTGGCTCTGACTTTTGTCAACTAGCGTCAACTTGTTCAGACTGTAAATCTGGGGGAAAATCGGGGCAAAAATCGTGTAGTGTATTCCAGTCTTAAAGCCGAGTTCAGACTGCACGATTTTCAAAGTAGTCGGGTCACTGTTCTTTTCACACTGCATGACTTTCTTGGCCAGCATTCAGTCGCTGCTGTGTTCAAACTGCACGATGGATCGGCGATAGAAGGTTTCACACTGCATGACTTTACAATAGGAAGAATCACCGACAACTCTGTCTGGCACGCAAACTACGTTTCACAACCAAACACATGCGAGATGGGACAAGGAAACAACGCGATATCACGCGTGCAAGACCGGAGTTATTATTATCATTAAAAACGGTAGCCCGCAAGAGGCTTGCAATACGAATTGCCTGTGCCCTGATTTGCAGCAAAAACAAGAAAAAGAAAAAAAGAGTATGGAGGAGGAAATGGTTGGGGAGACACGAGGAAGTTAAATTAATTATTTAATTTGAGTTAATTTTGCTCCTTACACAACTAACAACAAACACTTTGTATTTATTCTTGTGTACTGTACATTCATTTTTTGTGCTCCCTTGTTTGTTCATCATCTGCGCTTTATTTTTGGTAAAGAATTATTTTGTTGCACGTCAGCTGTGATGAACAGACATCCACTCTCGCAATGCATGGGTAACAGAAGAGTTGATTCGTGATTCAGATTACATGACAAACCGCCGAACTGCTGAAATCACGTGACTTTGGAGCTCCGAACTGCTGATTCGACACAAGATTCACAATGCTCCAAAGCTTCCTGGAGCAGTGTTTTGAAATCGACCATCACTTAATAAATCGTTATTTTGTTTTTTTGGCGCTCCAAAAATATTCTTGTTGCTTTATAATATTGTATATTTATAATACATGAACTGATTTAGATGTGTTTTAGTACATTAATAGTTTTACACAAACAGTACAGCATTTATTGCATTCATCAACCCTGTTATCAAAATTACTGTAAAAAGAATAATTTATATAACTATGAATGGTTTATAATAACTACAAGTTTATCAGTAAGTATAAATCGGATTTTGCAGAAGTGCAGTTGTTGTGCTTACAACCTTGTCAGTCATTCTGGAAAGTTAATTTACTTCCTAAAATATAATAATGTTTTAAACTATATTGAAAATGTCTAAAAACCTGGTAATGTTAATCTGTTAATATGACACAGCCAAACTAAAACAGATTCTGGTCATGAACCCTTCACATGAAAAGCATATGGTCTCATTTGAAAGCAAACAATTTATGAAAAAAAGAGAATAAAATGAGCCTTTTCACTGCAGCTAAAGCCATATTTCAAATCTGAAGATGAAATGTTAAGAACATGTCATGTGATTTTATTTTTAAACATTTAAAATGTTGAAAATATTGTTTTGTGGTGCAAACTCAGTTTCAGTCTCTCCTGCACACATTCACAGCTCTCCGGCTTGGTTATGGCTCTAATTATAATTCTTTTGTCATTATTGTAATTACTGACGACTCTCTATTCACACTGTTTTTTGTTTAAACTTCTCACTTCACCTTCTTTGAAATTGCATCAAATGCCCTTCTTGAGTGGCACAAAGACTGAGCGGCAGCATTGGATTTCAGCGTGAATGATGCGAAAAACACACAAAACACATCCAAAACGAGAAAGAGCTTTGTGATGGACTGTACAAATAGCTCTGACACAAAACCTGAGGTGTATATTTAAAGAGTGCCGAAAGATACAGAAAAAAAGAAGCAAATGGATCACTGCAATTCACAGAAACAGCTGGACTGCAGGCAGAGAAACATGGATTTGCAGTTATCATTTTGTGAGCTTGAGGTAATTACAATCTTTTACATTAAAACTAACTTTGAACTAAAAGAACAAATTAGTGCGCCAACATTCTCCAGCAGGTTAAAATAATATTTAGTCTGACTGATGTTGACAATTAATATGAAAGTTTCTCAAACCTCCCTTTACTGACCATTTGTTGAAAACAAACATTTGTACTCATTTCAGTTCAACTGTTTTTCTAAATGTGCTGAAGTGTTTTAATCTTTCTAGCATGAATGTTGTTCAGCATCATGAATGAATGAAGAATAAACACCAACCTCTTTGTTCTTCAGTATCTTCAGTGTGTTTCATTCTGCAGGGTTCTGGATCACTCATGTTCTCACTGTCCTCTTTAATAAACTCAGTCTTTGCAGATTTCAGCTCTTCCTGATGCTTTGATGCTCATCTGATGGGAATATCCCAGCATGGGGAATTACAGTGGGAGGAGCTTCACTGATGACATATTACAAGCTTAGTTCATGGTGAAACCCAGTGTGGGAGGAGCATCACTGATGATGTGAATGTGATGGGAGGAGCTGATTTGCTAAAATAAAAAAATATATCAGTTTGTGTTTGTTTTTTATAATAATTGACACTTCTAAGCATTAGAATGTCTGTCTGTTCATTATAAATTGATATAAGTTCATACATTATTTTTATTGCTAATCCTAACAAACTGATTCTTCATTTAAATAAAGACATATATCAAGCACTAGAGAAAAGAATACAAGTAATGCAATGTCACTTATTGCAATTATAAATAATGTTAAGAAAACAGTTGAAAGCATACAGAAATAAATGCACTTTTAACCAACAAACACTCTTTAGCCCTTTTCGGACAGGATTAGTTTTACATGGGGAGGTGGGGTAAAGTAATTATTACCAGAGCTTCTCTGTGATTTTAGTCCTGTCCGAATGTGCCATCTTGGTAATCATTACAGACAATGTCAGTAAAGATTACGGCGACTTTTACCTTCTGTAAAAAGGTCCGGAAAAATTACCTCAGGTAATACTAATCCCGTCCGAATAGACCTGCTGTAAATATGTACGGTAAAATTCCGTCATTTCCTGTTTCAGTTTTCTGCGCATTTTTCAAGCATGGAAGCACTTGAAGAAACATTTATTTGTGTTGTAGGTGGTGGGACAAGTCTGTTGCAAACCTCAAGTATTTTCCACATATCATTCAGAGCAAAAAGAAGATCAGAAGCACTTGTCAGAGGCACAAAACTAATTTTATCTTTAGCTAAGTGCCTATTACCATCATATTCCAATCAGAATTTAATTAATAAGTCATTTGACCGGACCTAACTGTTATATATATAGTTTATATATTTACATTATATGTGTTTGCGCACATGGTATGAAAAAGCAACATAACCCACATGACGACAGGGAGGTGACGGCGGTGCGTAAATCGAGTTATCCCTCCCACTTCTGCTAGTTTTACTGAGATGTCTTGTCCCGTGCAAATAGAGTGCCTCAGGGATGACGTGTTTTTGTAGGCAAAACCTGGAAGCAAGTTAGCATTTTAGGGCTTCCGGTTCCATCGCCCTCAAGTCTACGGGTTTTTTTAATGGGTTTTTGCTAAATCCCCTGAAATAAGGTCTGTGATTAACAAAGCCTAAATATTTTCACGTTTTGATCTATGACATAAAACACACCAGTTATAACCCGCTTGTGATTTTTTAAACCTTTACTGTGTCTTCAAACAAAGTGCTAAAATGGCCTACTGTTAGCTTTTTGTATCTGACAACTTTATTTAGGCTTCAAAATCAATAAATGTTGTGTTAACTTGTAAAGATTATCTTGATAGACAAAACGTGTAAGTGTCATAACCCTTTGTTAAACACAGAGCTTATTTTTTGCGATTTTCCAAAAGTCAATGGGAAAAATGAATAGGCTTTCGATCGAGGGAACCCGTGCGCTGCTAACTTCTGGGTTGGCCTACAAAAACACGTCATCCCTGAGGCACTCTATTGGCCATTTAATATTACAGACATCCTGAGGTAAAATTGCATAACTCCACATCCCCATGTAAAACTAATCCCGTCCGAATAGGGCTTTAGTCTGTTGACACCAATGAAATGAGCTTTATTGTCAATTTACAGCAGATCTGAAGACATTAGCAGTCATAAGCCCTGTTCAGGACGGGATCAGTTTTATATAGGGAGGTGGAGTAATGTAATTTTACCTCAGGACGTCTGTAACATTAATGGCCAATTCGCACAGGACTAGACATCTCAGTAAAACTAGCAGAAGTGGGAGGGGTAACTTGATTTAGGCACCGCCGTCACCTCATGTCATGTGGGTATATGTTGCTTCCTGATACCATGTGTGCAAACACATATAATCTAAATATGTAGAGTTTGTTTCCAAAACGCAATAACTCCATTTTGATTAATTTGAGTAAAATGGTGTTTTCTTTACCAAGCAAGTGGCAAGATGAAAACCACTATTTTCTGTTTTTAAACTTTCACATAGCATCTTTTTGGTTGTAAAAAACATTAAAAATTCAAATCTACATTTTGATTTTAAAAGGTTTATTATAAAAACGTATTATTTTTTCCCAAAATGCAATAAATTCATGACACTTTTTTTTCAAAATGCAATTAATGTTAATGATTAAAGTTAATGTTATTTTTCAAATTGAAAATACACAACAAAGTAAGTTGATTCACATATATGACAGAGCCAATATTTATCTTATATACAGGCATTTTACTAAAAATACCATCATCGCTCCCAAAATGAATTCAACGGGTCATCTTGTTAATGTTATAAATTATTTGTGATTACTGATTAAAGAGTATCTGGCACCACCGCACAGTTAAATAAACACATGTAGGGCATCGTTCGACAGAACTTACCAAATGACTTTATCAACAAGGAACATGAGCAAACAAAGCTTCATTTGACCAAAGATCCCCATTGGCCCCAAGACCCCCAGCCCCCAGAAGTAATGACGCAACTTCTTTTAACAAAGAACTCTGTCTTGAAGACTTCTTGAAGACTGTCTTGAAGACTTCTCAGCTCATCCGGAGTAAACTAATCAAAACCTATCACGTGGGGTCTGATCACATTAAATCTATTGATTCTTTCACAAAACCCTTTTGTATTAACAGATGGAACAGGAAACACTAATCAACCAATTTGTGACCAATGGGTCCAAGACCAATACCTCCTTTGTGTTGAGTTTTAACTCTATGCTTACAGACTCAATCCCGAATCTCAAGAGGAAAATTGTTTATCATTTAAAGTATTAAGTGAAAAAGAACTTCAAATGCAGCCACAAATCTAACACTGTAAACTGAAAAAGGTATATTAGTTTTACAATATAACTATAAAAACAGTGCAACAAATAAATTTAGGAATATAATTAGGCTATATAAGAAAATAATCTCTTTAAAACCTGAAGTCCAGAAACAATTTTGTTAAATAAGAATCTCACGTTTTCGACGACTGACAGCAGCTGGTCATCCAGAACAATAAACCCGACAATTTTGTCGGTTATCTTTATTTGTCTTTTGAAAACTTTTGTTTGAATGAAGCTGGCACGTCTCATCCTTCTCCATCTTAAGTGCGTCAAATGCCCGAATCGCTCAATTCGCACCGCGTCATTCACATGAATCGCGCCGCAGGGAGTCAATTCGCGTCTTAGCATTGACTTAACATGTAAATCACTCGCGCTTATCGCTTCATTCGCGTCTGGTGTGAACGCAGCATTAGCCTTTCTGTAACCATCGTGTTGCGCGGGTGACGCGTCTTCAAATGCTTTATTAAGTTATTTGTGTTAAAGTTGCCAATACTTGTGCCACTCGAAATTGCAGCATTGCATATGAGACATGTTGCCGTTTTACTGGTCTGAAATACTGCCAAACAGCAGACATACTGCCAAACAGCAGACATACTGCTAGCGCGTTTTCACTTCTTCGCTGCTCTAAACAGTGGCTGCTTGTGGCAACACAGCACAACTTCCTGTGTTTGCATTCTGAGCCGCGAAGAAGAATTGATTTCCGATTTGCTGCGTTAAGCAAAGATAGCGGGCACAACTAGGTATTGTTTAAGAAAATGGTATCGGATCGGTACGTGAGTTTAAATACTCGCCGATACCGATGCCAGAAATCTTTGTGGTATCGGTGGTATTTCCGATACTAGTATCGGAATCGGAACAACCCTAATATTTATTTTAATTTAAAAGTATAGTGTAATATTGTAAATTACTATAATAGGCCTAATTCTATGAATATGTCATGAATTATTCATAATTTTAATTTATTTAATATAAATATAATGAATAACAGAAAAAGTTGAGCAGTTTTGTCTCAAATGTTTTCACTATAAACAGATTTAATTTGGAGATACAGGGGGGAGTGGCTTTATTGCATCAGATACATGTCACTTACTCACAGCTGATTGGTCGAGTTTGGGTTTGTGATCTCTAACCCAGAATTAATCGTGCTTCGGAGCAGGTTAGCCGTGTAGCGTAAGTTACCATAGCAATGAACCCCGCTAAAAGCCAATCCAACTTCATAAGCCCGAAAAAACAGATTTTGTCATTGTCATTGTCGCTGTAAGATAGCCTTCATCTTCATACTTTTACAGAAACAGGAATAAAAATGATCTTGCTTGGAAGAAAGTGAGTGAGGAGGTCGGACAATCTGTTAAATTGTAAAAACGATCTTTACTCGAGCTATAGGCTATATAAATATTGAGACTACAAGCTTTAAAGCAGGCAAATTGAGCTTATTCGCCGTATTTTACAACTACTTTCCTGCTGACGACTTGTGTATTTATTCAGAGGAAGTGTGTGGAAGAGTCTGGGACACATAAAGGAGCAGGAGAGCACCTCTCGTGACGCAAATTCGCGTCTGTTGTAAAGTGAATTTTATGCGCGAATGTTCAAGCGTCCAACTACACGCGGATAGCGCGATTTATTGACGCAAGTTGCGTCTGGTGTGAATTGTAAATTGACAAGTTCAACCCCTTGACATATGTAATGTTACTTGTGCTGCTGGTGTGTTGTTCAATATAGATTTGTGTGTACGATTGTAACATGATTCTGCCAGTGTAAACTTATTATTAAACAGATTTATTTTCAAATTGTAGACTGCACTGCATATATTAAAAATTGGCTTTTAATGCATTAGTCACACATTTTAACACTTTCTGAAATAATTAAGCACAATTAATAAAATTAATTCCAAGGATGAATAAGTAAACTTAAAAAATATACTCAAATTTAATTTTAGATACACTACAACTTCAGGATATTAAATAATGTATTTTTTTTTTAAATACTTTCAGTGCATTGTTACAATGATCATTTTCAGCACACAGTTAAAATACACTTCAAGTATATTTTTCTAAAATATATTTTTCTAAAATATATTAAAGTACAATTATTTTAAAGTGTGTTAAAAGTAGTATTGTGAAAATATGATACTTTTATATATTTAAAGATAGTACATTTTTGTTAGTATATTTGTAATGTATTATAGAAAAAGGGAATATATTTAAAATACAATAAAGTACACTTTTTTTTCTAGGGTTTACAACCCACAGCTTCACAATTAATAGAGACAGTAGAGACAGCTTTATCGAGCCCCTCCTCAGTGGACAGCAAGCCAAATTAGCTAACCTAATACCCTAAAGATTATATGGGCAAACAAACTTGTTAAATATGCATCAGTATGTTTGACTCATTAGACAAGTCAGTTGAGGCTGCAGCTCTCGCGAGTAGGTGTGGTTTCAGCGCTGACAGCGGACATGCCCCACAGCATTTGAGAGCAGAGAGCACTTTTGAGTTGACATCATTGTAGTCCCCAGTTCACAACACTTAAGAATCAGTCTTAGACTTTACTAAAGGTTGCTTTTAACTTTATACATACGGGCATGGACTTTATCCTGTTACTAACATGATGCAGATTTGCGGTAACAATGGATGTAATGGAATCTACTAGAGACAATAATTTCGGAGTAAGTCAGAATAAATGTAAATGTAACAATTTATTATTAGTCATACAAATTACAAAATAAATTAAAAGATTATCAGTACAAAACATCAAATGCTCAGAAATAAGAGTAAAAGATGCATACCTGACATTTGGAAAATACATTTGGAAATGAATGTCTATAGGACATTGAGCGTTACGAGCTGATCTGGCCACATAATCATACCTTGAATCTCCTCCAACATCTCTTTAAATACTCAGACCAGAAACTTCTTTCAAATGGAATCATGAGCTAATGATGGGAATTTGCATTAATCAAGGTCCCAGACTTGGGTAGTTTACACCTTTGGTGAACAAGGGAACAATTTGCATTGAAGACCAAATGGCAGAGGACCCACCCTCCACAGAAAGCAAAATATCTCTAAACTCTTACAACCTTACCTTTGATTTTCTGTGGTAATGAGACCTTTTTACCAGTCACACTGAGACATTTCAAATGATACCAAACATGTGCTGTATGATAATTGTCCACATTAAACCTTATAGACTTTTGGGTGAATTTCAGGAGATCTCAGTGTGGGGACAGAAGAGATGGGGGAAGAGGGGCAAAGGGAAAGGAATTATATTAAGACAATATTGAGGTTATCAACTTTGTGTGATTTCATCTTAGTGGGGGATAATAATTTTACAAGTAGGAGTTCAAATGTTAATTTCCTTTGTGTTCTCAGAGAGTAGCCCTATCTTCCAGATTCTCCAGTCTTATGTGTGTGGCTTCTTTCTGCTGTGGATCTTCTCATGTGTTTTCAGATTTTCTGACTTATTAAATCTCTTGCCACAGTGTGAACACTTGTAAGTTTTTTTTTCCTGTGTGGATCCTCTCATGTCTTTTTAGAGATGATGAATCACCGAATCTCTTGTCACAGTGTGAACACTAAAGTTTTTCTCCAGTGTGAATCCTCTCGTGTTTTTTCAGATGTGATGAATCACTGAATCTCTTGTCACAGTGTGAACACTTGTAAGGTTTTTCTCCAGTGTGGATCCTCTCATGTGTTTTCAGATCTGATGAATCACTGAATCTCTTGTCGCAGTGTGAACACTTGTAAGGTTTTTCTCCAGTGTGGATCCTCTCATGTGTTTTCAGATCTGATGAATCACTGAATCTCTTGTCGCAGTGTGAACACTTGTAAGGTTTTTCTCCAGTGTGGATCCTCTCATGTGTTTTCAGATCTGATGAATCACTGAATCTCTTGTCGCAGTGTGAACACTTGTAAGGTTTTTCTCCAGTGTGAATCCTCT